>NW_027456945.1:0-152500 GCF_040206685.1 Ascaphus truei
CACTGATGCGCTCCCCCCCCATCATCAAAGCTGAGGCCTGCCGCCGTCGCTTCTTCCCCCACCGCCGCTGCTGCAACAAGGGAGCTGGGGGACATGAAGGAGCTGGGGGACATGAAGGGAGCTGGGGGACATGAAGGAGCTGGGGGACATGAAGGGAGCTGGGGGACATGAAGGGAGCTGGGGGACATGAAGGGTGCTGGGGGACATGAAGGGTGCTGGGGGACATGAAGGGTGCTGGGGACATGAAGGGTGCTGGGTGACATGAAGGGTGCTGGGTGACATGAAGGGTGCTGGGGACATGAAGGGTGCTGGGGGACATGAAGGGTGCTGGGGGAGATGAAGGGTGCTGGGGGAGATCAAGGCAGATGAGGGGAGATCAAAGCAGATGAGGGGTGCTGGGGAGATGTAGGGTGCAGGGGAGATGAACGGTGCTGGGGAGATGAAGGGTGCTGGGGGAGATGAAGGGTGCTGGGGAGATGAAGGGTGCTGGGGGAGATGAAGGGTGCTGGGGGAGATGAAGGATGCTGGGGGAGTTGAGGAAGGGTGCTGGGGAGTTGAGGAAGGGTGCTGGGGAGTTGAGGAAGGGTGCTGGGGAGTTGAGGAAGGGTGCTGGGGGAGTTGAGGAACGGTGCTGGGGGAGTTGAGGAACGGTGCTGGGGGAGTTGAGGAAGGGTGCTGGGGGAGTTGAGGAAGGGTGCTGGGGAGTTGAGGAAGGGTGCTGGGGGAGTTGAGGAAGGGTGCTGGGGGGGTTGAGGAAGGGTGCTGGGGGAGTTGAGGAAGGGTGCTGGGGGAGATGAGGAAGGGTGCTGGGGAGATGAGGAAGGGTGCTGGGGAGATGAGAAGGGTGCTGGGGGAGATGAGGAAAGGTGCTGGGGGAGATGAGGAAGGGTGCTGGGGGAAATGAGAAGGGTGCTGGGGGAAATGATAAGGGTGCTGGGGGAAATGAGGAAGGGTGCTGGTGGAAATGAGGAAGGTGCTGGGGGAGATGAGGAAGGGTGCTGGGGAGATGAGGAAGGGTGCTGGGGGAGATGAGGAAGGTGCTGGGGGAGAAGATGAAGGGTGCTGGGGGAGATGATGAAGGGTGCTGGGGAGATGATGAAGGTTGCTGGGGGAGATGATGAAGGTTGCTGGGAGAGATGATGGAAGGCTGCTGGGGAGATGATGAAGGCTGCTGGGGGAGATGATGAAGGCTGCTGGGGGAGATGATGAAGGGTGCTGAGGGAGATGATGAAGGGTGCTGAGGGAAATTATGTTTTGTGCATTTTTTGTATGTCTGCGGTCTCACCAAATAAACACCATTTATTCAACAATGTTGTCCTGCCTAGTGGATTGATCCAGGAAGGTATAAAAGGTGTTAAAAGTGCTGGTCTTCCGTGACAGGCTTTTAAAAAAAGAAATGTATAAATTGAATAATAAATGCTGTTTTACCCGTGCGGCCCAAATCTGTTTTCCTTGGAGCATTGCGGCCCTTCTCACTTTACAGGTTGTGCAGGCCTGCTCTACAGGGTTCCTCCTTACATCACGGGCTACACCCTAGACATCAATTAACGAGCTTCACTTACCAGCTAGCTGTCAGGTATTGCTGCAATATCCTGCAAGTCATTTACTTCAGGATAGTGGATGGTTACATTGTTAAATACCATCTTGATATTAAGTGTACAGATTATCTAGTTGTCTGTTATATTATAAACCACTGCTCAACTAGTAAGGTTAGCTACACTTACCCACACCTCTTCGGTTATTTTTATTGTTTTTATCTGTATTTTGTTCAATATTTGTGGTGTCCAAACAGTTATATATTTAGTTGATCCTAATAAAGATGTAATATTTTAATTTAGGGTGTCTCTCTAGTGCCACACAAAGGATCCTTTCTTTCCTAGTTTACCAATTGTCTCTATTTCCTGTGAGCACCGCCCTCCCTACACTGTTTGGCTATAATTTATTCCGTTTTTGGTTATCGCAGCTTGAAGTATCTGGCCCTTTGACTCAAGTCAGGTTTAGTGATATTAAGTCTAGTTGACCGTAATGGTGTATATAGATCTATAACTTCTGGGGGAGGACACAAAGCGCAAGACTTAGGGCCTCATGCAGTAAGCGACGATTATGTGAAATCGGCAAGCTTATCGATTAGTCATGTTATTGGCGTTTTTCCCTCTCCGTATGCAGTAAGTGCCGAATACATTCAAAATCAACCAGAAAACAAATCCGCCACTCTCACGATGATGAGCCGATCACACACAGGTGTATCGCGTGCGTGGCGGGGTGCTGTTAGGTTGCACAATCACAAATCTTGCTGAATCAGGCGAAACAAGCATGTTTTTGATTGCGCGCCATATTTAAAGGCAACGTGTACTGCTAATCATTCTCTGTGTTGTTGGGAGTGAGAGAGAGAGAGAGACGCACAGAGCTGGACGATTGAAGATTTGCATATTGACTGAGAGACTTGTTGTGTATTGGGTGAGCTTTGTCCTTTGTTGTTTTGTTTACATCTTTGTCTTGTTTTATATGTGGAAGTGGGTCGTGTGATTGGCTGTACATTTCTTGTCTGTTTTTTGTGAGTGCTGGAAGTATGCCCGCAAAGCGTGGGAAGAGTGATGCTGGTGGGAGTGGGAGTGCTACTCGTGGGAGTACGCGTCGGAGTGAACGTTCTGTTCAGGGGAGTGATGTTGCTGGTGCACCGAGTGGTGTTGCTGGGAGTGGGAGTGCTGTTGTTGGGAGTGGGAGTGCTGGTGCTGCGAGTGGTGTTGCTGGGAGTGGGAGTGCTGTTGTTGGGAGTGGGAGTGCTGTTGTTGGGAGTGGGAGTGCTGTTGCTGTGAGTGGGAGTGCTGGTGCTGGGAGTGGGAGTGCTGTTGCTGTGAGTGGGAGTGCTGGTGCTGGGAGTGCTGGTGCTAGGAGTGTGAGTGCTGGTGCTAGGAGTGTGAGTGCTGGTGCTAGGAGTGGGAGTGCTGGTGCTGGGAGTGCTGCTGGTGGCGCAGTTGCTGATGGGGTGTCTGGTGGTGGCGTGCTTGCTGGTGGCCAGCTTTTGGAGGCTCTTCCATTGGAAGAAGGAGAGTCCAGTCAGCACCAGCCAAGCTCTGACCCTAAACCTGCTCGGAAAAAACGTGTGGAGAAGCCACGTAATCCTCGCTTCAATGACCAGGAAAATAGGGCTCTTGTCACTGGCATTCTGGAGCACTATGACAGTCTCTATGGACATTTAGTAGGTAAGTGTAACTTTACATTTATTATTCAAATACATGTGATCCTAGGTCATCAGAGTTTTGTTCATATGCAAATATGGGTACACAATATCTTTCTATGTTCATTAGTGTGGAAACACAGCTTTTTATCATGCCTTACAAGGACAAATAAACACAGGCGGTCAATTTGCCAGAACTGCATACAATATGAATGCAACCTTGCTTACATGTATAGGTTTAGTAGTGAATGCTCATGTGCTGCACATATTACACATAAAACAGCATGTTTGCTATCTCTTGGAACAGCTAGCAGTGTAGGAAACTGGTGCTTATATTATTATTAATTTACCTCATATCTTTTATATGTTTTTCAAGGGCGGACAAGTGCAGCAAGCAAAAAAGAAATGTGGGACACAATAGTCATTGGTGTCAATGCCTGTGGGAATAGTGTCAGGGACAAGTATCATTGTCGGAAAAGATTTGATGATATTAGGTCCAAATTGAAAAAGAAAATACAAGACCAACGCGTGCATGCTACTGGCACTGGAGGTGGGCCCACACCACAACGTCTCATATTGACTCCATTGGAGGAGCTGCTTCGGCCAAAATTACTTACCGTCGTCGTGGAAGGCTTGGCTGGTGACCGTGACATTGGAATTTATCCGTCACAATTTCCAGCAGGTGATAAATATTACTGTACTAGGCGTGTCGTTGCTTACAGTTATTTTGCATATTTACACTGCTTTTTATACTGTCTTCACAATATAAGCATACATGCATCTATATATGTATATGTCTGATTCTGTATATATATATCTCAAAATAGACATATATGTAGTAGTCCTACTAAAAGCAGTAACTAATATAGCACGTGCCATTGCGTGCTCATTTACATGTGAATTCCCAAAATGCATAGCTGCAGTGGAAGCAATTGATGGTGGGCGAAGATGGGGAACAACAGGGTAGTACACATGTGTAACACATGTTCATGAGAAATTATTAGTAGCTACAGGTACAGAACAGAAATATGTATCATATTATTGTGTATTTTATTGATTTTACTCCGACAAACATGACATTACTGCCTATTTTAAGCATGCATCAAAGAAATTGCATGTAACGGCCTACAAACATCACTGGCACTAACACATCTATAGTTGCTTATGAAAAGGTCCATTTTTGCTTTATGTCATATACAGACAGCATAATGAGGCACACGTATCATATGTTATGTCATTGTTTTCATAACTTAAACACTGCAGATGACTACTTAGCTCATCTACCATTGTGTTAAAGCAGCTGCAATTAATATCTCATCACAGCATACACTTCAACAGAGGGGGTGGGGTTCAGCACACACACTAATTACAGCCTCATTTCACGGTCAACTTAGTTCACACCATTTGCACCTGTTTCAAGTCATTGAAAGGTGTGGCTGATTAGGCTTTTTGGGGAAGGGAATACCTTTCTTACAACCTGAATAGCACAACTGAAGTTAATCACACTCATTTGAAAGCTTAACTCTAGCTACTAAATGCCCCAACAACTCATTACTTATCAAAGCGTACGTCACACATTAGTTCACTCATATCTATAGTTGAACTACTATGAAAGACACATTATCACACACTGCATGTGTTGTCTTGTTGAGTCACAGCCACATTCAGGTGTGCCACATCTTCGATTAATGTACCACACATATCCTCTACCAAAAACAACACTTTTTGCAATATGACCACCTTCATGATAACCATTGTGAATGGTCATCTCATGATAGTTATGTACATTATGATACTGATATCACTACACAACATATGATTTTTATGTACTCATTTAATCTATTTATCCTCACGCATTACTGCAGAAACATAGTATGTTGTACAGCAGCGGCAGCTCTTATTCGAGCAAAAGCCGCTGGCTGTATGTGGCTGGGAAGCGGGTAGCCGCGGCGCGTGGCGGCGCACTGTGACGTCACAGTCACAAGCGCGCCCGGCTTCCCCGTCTTCCCTGGCTTCCCCAGGCTTCCCCGACACCCCTGGAGATCAAATCAAGGTAAGCGGGGGTGCGGGGAAGCAGAGGGGCAGAGCAGAAGCCGGGCTCGGGGTCCGGAAGCATAGTAAATTGCGCGCGAGTTGGAGGGGGGGTGCGTGGGGGAAACGCGGCGGCGCGCGGTTATTACTGGCGGCAGCTGGGGTAGATCCCGGCATGCCGCCGGCATTTAGTGCGATAAAGTATGTCGCTACTGTATGTTAGGGAACTCAAAAATTCTAAGTACACAGGCATGTACAGTGTTATTACAACTATTTATGTTCACTTTCACACACATTTTCGGTTAAGGAACTGATGTTGTTAGTTAATCATAAATACAGAACATACAATAAGTGTTTGTTCAATATTTACACATGTAAATGTAAAACTTATGTTATTGTTATATATAGTTGCCCCTGGAGGACATGTGTCACCTGAGATGGAACAAGTGTCTTCACCTGGGTCAGCCAGCTCAACACTACTAGAAGGTGAGTGTATCATTTGCTGGCCATATAATATGTGCTCTTCTATATGTTATGTTGTCATGTGCATTATTTGTTTTGCACATCTTCTTTAAATAGGATTACTTAGTGTCAGTGAAAATTAAGTGTAAGGCAACATGTATTGTGTTAGTGATGTTAATTATCATGTAGGACTTCTGAGTTTAGAGCAACTTTTCATTCATTCATATTTCATACTGAGTCCAAACATTATTCGTAAGTCAAGGTAGTTTTTAATGAGGTTATAAAACGTATGGAAACATGTTAGGTGTTACTTAGGACACAGTACAATTACATAGTAACACAGCAAACATTAACATGCCATTTAATAATGTGTACATTTCTTTTTAGAACATCATGGTGATGAGGATGATGAGTATGATGAGGATGACGCCACAGAAGAGACTGAAATACAATCATGTGACCATGAAGAGGTGCCAATAGAAACTGTTGTACCGCCAAATCGTCCATCAACTTCCACATACGATGCAATTGTAGCTTCAGAGGGAAAAATAGTGGACGCAGAAAATCGTCGCCATTCAGACATGATGACAGTGCTGGAAAGGATGATTGGACTGCAGGAAGAAACAGTATCACAATTGGCACATCTCCACAGAGTCTTCATTGAAGTGCCTAAACAGTTGCAAAAAATCAACACCTCATTCGAAGCATTAGTTGTTCAGCAAACACAAGCTAATTACTGGAGAATGACTAATGTACCACAATTCAACACCTCCCAGCCAGGATCTGTTCATGCAGGTCAGTTTTCACCACATTCATCTGATATTCATTCACCAGGCCCAAATGTTACCGGTCAAGTAGCAGACATTGCTGTGCAGGTTCCTGATGACATCCTACCGCTGCCATCTGTACAAATTCAGCAGCAGACACCTACAAAGGAGGCGACAAAAACAAAACAAGACACACATGAAACAGACCAACCATCACTTGTGCAGTGTCTACCAACTTGCTCACATGTGTCACTGGGCACAAGCCCTGTCCGTGAACAGTCACTACCCAAAAGCCCTGTAGGTGAGTCGCTGCCCAAAAGCCCTGTAGGTGAATCGCTGCCCAAAAGCCCTGTAGGTGAGTCGCTGCCCAAAAGCCCTGTAGGTGAATCGCTGCCCAAAAGCCCTGTAGGTGAATCGCTGCCCAAAAGCCCTGTAGGTGAATCACTGCCCAAAAGCCCTGTAGGTGAGTCACTGGCCACAAGCCCTGTAGGTGAGTCACTGGCCACAAGCCCCGTAGGTGAACAGTCACTGGCCACAAGCCCTGCCCGTGAAGTGCCAGAGGCCACTCAAAGTGGCTCTGTTGTGCCTAAAGTTGGTGGCAAAAGAAAAAGGAAAATTCAAGAGACAACAAGCAGGCCTGTTACTCGCTCGCAAAAGGAACAAAAAAAATAAATGTTATAATTCAGAAAATATGTCTTTGGCCTTGTTTTGTTGACTTCAGATTATCTAATTACTATTGTATGTATGCTGAAGACTGTGTTGTTTCCAAACTTTCAACTATGTTCTTGTACACGTGAAGTTTTGGAAATGTTAACACTCATAATTAATTGTGTTATAAATATTTATGTTGTAATCGTCTGTTCAGTAATGGTCCACCAGGAGCCAGTTGCTAAGTTTAGAGAAGCTGCCATTGACTTTGCAGCAAAACATTGCATTTGGGTGTGTTAATTGATGTAAGAATTGCATATGCATATTAGTCACATGCAATTATTAAAACACCTAAGTAAGTGCAAACATCTTTCTTGTACGTGTACAGCAGGATTATGTGTAAATTATTACTTACCTTTGCCTTGCTTGGCCATTGTAATTTTGTCCTTTAATCAGTTGTGTGTTCGTTTCTATAACATCTCAGAATGTATAATAATATATATACACACACACACACACACACACACACACACTGAGTGAGTGTGAGTGTGAGTGTGAGTGTGTGAGTATATATATATGTATGTGTGAGTGTGTGTATATATATATATATATATATATATATATATATATATATATATATATATATATATATATATATATATATATATATATATATATATATATATATATATATATAGTACTATATAAACTGGTATACACAAACTAATACACTTCATGCTTCCTTGTGAAAACACTATTTTAATAATACAGGCCTAATGTTTGAGAAATATCCTAAGTATGAGACTCTAACAGTATTGTGCTTAAACAAATGTTTATTACTTAATTCAATCATGTTTCTCACCATTTAAATAGGTTTCATACAAGGTATACTTAATGCCATCAATGTTGTGTGTACTCCTGCAATATAAAAAAAAATAAAATATAATATATAAATATATATATATTTTTATAAGAGATATATTTATATATATATATATATATATATATATATATACACACACGTATTTAAACTCATGCAGACAGGGAGTTAACCAGACTTTCACATACACACAGAAATGTAAGCGGGGAAAAAACATTTCTTTTTGCAGGTGTGTTTTTACTGATATGCCTGGCTAAGAAATATTTTCACACACTGGTCTTTGTTAGTTTTCAAAAAAACACTATGTGAACGCATTCAAAGTCTAGGGATGTTTTTCACAAACGAGATAAAAGAAGGAGAAATGTTTCTCCCACAGTCCCATATCACGAACCACAACTGTTAACCCAATTAGACAAACAAATCCAATTGGCGTTTGAAATAAGGAGTCAAAGTAGTTAGTTTTGTTGACCTTGACAAGGAAAAACAGGAGTTTGTTAGCCATTCAGCACATTCATTTTGATGAGCAAATAACACAGACCTGCACACAGCTTTTGTGCTACTCAGACATGGCTGATGAATTCGTTAACAATATTAATCCCCTTTTAGGGTATAAGTACATGATCTGTGAAGCCATCTTGAACAGTCGCGGACAGAAAGCAAGCACACGCCAAATCGATGATTTCATTCGAGCAAAATATCCTTATTACCAAGACCGTAAGCATGCACGGAATTTTAATTCCTCAATAAGATTCACTTTATCAAGTAATGACTTTTTTGAACGTGACCAGGATAAGCTACAACACACCTATGGTTTCTGGAAGATTGCCCCGGAAAAACAATTTCTCCTGAAAGACGGCACTTATATTGTCGTGAAAGGCATATTTATTCCTAATGGCAATAGCAATGTATCCGCTACTACTGATCCGTTTGAATCGATACGTGCTGCAATATCTGCAGCCTCCATTCCTGAAACCCACATTGTACAAGAACAAAAGTACTATGATTATGTACCAAGCCTTTCAGCTGAAAATGCATTGGAATGGGAACCCGAAGAAATGAACCTACCTCCCGACCAATTATTTGAAGAGAGCAGTGGCGATTCCTATGAGCGCATCCTGGAGGAGATATGTGCCATACTGGATTCAGCGGTTGGGTTAAGCGTGGATGAAAATGCCTTGCATTTCTGGAGCGACCAGTTGCAGCCAGGCGAAGAGTTAATTCTAGAAGAATGGTAAATATAACAATCGTTATGCGTTGACTCTGCGTTTAAATTTTTTTTTTTTTTTTATCCACCATTTTCACTTTCAATGCGTGGATACAGCGTAACATTGCAGACTGCATAACATGTAGCGATCACAAACAAATTGTTTCCTAATACAATATAGTAGGACCTGAAAGAGTAGTACACATTGCTGACGGAATAAATATACGTACTTTCCTATCCCTTTAAACATATTAGCAACATTTTACCATTACTCTAACACATACCTGTTTTGTTATCATGCAACATCTACAACATTGAAAACCGGGTCCACCACGTATGACGTGGGACCCTTGTCATGGGCCAAGGCGTCCTTAAAAAGGATTAGTGATGTAAGTCCCGCCCCCAAGCGACGTGCGCGCCTCAAAGCCTATTGGCTGTCATGTTTTGTTATAGTAACGGTAACTGCAGTGTGTGATGCGTGCGGCTCAGTGTTTGTAGGCATACCCTGGGCGTTAGCCGAATGTTAATTGAGTGGGAGGAGTGTTAGCGTGCGTTTCACGCTGGCTTAACATGACGTCACACGTATTGCATTTGCGCATTGTGTTATCGGCCGTGCTTTCTGTTCAAACACGTCTGTTTAAAAAGAATACAGATGTACTCGTTTAGAACGAATGTAGTTTCGTCTTCATTGTATTTGAAATAAAGATGTTATGTTTACTGGTATTTTCAACATGTATTGAACGCACAACGTACGCTTTGTTTTGCGCATGCGCTAACAGTTAGTGGAGCCAAGCGTGAAGTGCGTGCGCACACAAAGATGTGCGCGCACATCTTTCAGTATACAGGCAACGTTCACTTCTTATACATAGTTATGCCTGCTACAAATTTAAAGAAACATTACATACTGATGAACAGTTTTACTTCTAACATATAAGTGACTGACGTGTGTATCTACACAATCATATAGTGCTGCGTAACGCGTTGTCACGGATGCATATCTAGTAAGGTGCCATCTTTGACCATCATGTGTTTGCTGTATTTCAGAGATGTCGGGGAAGATACAATCGGATCAATGTATGATTTCAGAAGAGTCTACCTTTATATGAGATGATTGTGAGGAGGAGCCACCGACTACTATACTACATATGGAACTAATTTTATATTGCTTGCAGCGCTTATTAACAAACAATTAAAAATGTGATACCCTTATGCCTATATTGCATAAGCACTTAATTAACATAATGATGTTGCAAAAGAGTGCCTCATGAATTTTTATTGAGTGTTCTTTAATGACTACTAACATTTTATGACATGGTGTGTTTTATATATAACAACCATTCCCACTCTGCTAACACATTTGTGTATTATAATATGTAATGGAACGTATGACTGTCGAAACTATGTAACAATAATAATAATAATATGAGCATGTTCATGTATAGGGCTGCTAGTTGTACGCAGCGATTTACAGACACATGTTTCAGCCTGAGGTCCCTGGCCCGTGGAACGTACAAATGTTTTTTTGCCGCATGAGGCACAGGGAGATAAAGTGACTTGGCCAAGGTCACAAGGAGCCCACACCGGGAATTGAACCAGACTCCCCTGCTTCAAACTATCAGTGCCAGTGTGTGTCTTTACTCACTGAGCCACTCCTTCTCCCAATGTAAAGGACACTTACAACCAAGTAGCCATTTATTTTTAAAATCTCTTGTTACATGGGTATGTAGATAAAATGGTTTGGGACTGTAGCAAATAATGTTACTGGCCAGATGTTATGGTCCCCTCCAATGCATGATGTTCTGAATATGACATCACCATCATGTTATGAAGTACGTTTCTGTGTATATTTCATTAACCTAACTAACTATAGTTTACTGTGTTTATTAATCGTTTAGAAATACATAGTATAGTCAATATGATGATATAAGCTACCATAATAAAGCTGGTGTTATCATTTGTCGGTGTTATACATGGATCCTACACCAATTGATAGAGACACAAACAGTTGTCTTAAAAAGTGTGTCTATGCTAGTGATGAATGTGCTCCCGTAAGTAAACAAATAAGTACAGTTATCCCCTTTTCTCCAACCACCTCTATATTACATTAATGGAAATTATAAGGAAACATACATAAAATGTGATGAAATGTGAGTAATCATTTTGTAATACAATGCACATGAAAGCTCAAGAGTAGCTAAATGCATATACATGATACAGAAAGTACATATATGTAACATTTGTGTTTAAACCAATATGTTGGGTTTTTAGTTCCAATAATTATAGGAAGATTGAGGTAGCCACATCTTATGAGAGATGTCAGCAAATATACATACCATGATCAGTCATACTGGAGATATACCTATAATGCAAAGGAACAATATATAAATTGCAAACATTGACATGCCATCTTCAGTACCGTAAACAACACAGCAAAGTGTGTATTTGGTGTTAAATGTACAACACCATGTATATTTCATGACATTCAAAATGTAAATCAGCCTGGTGTACACATCATATGGATGTACATGTTACACTGCACCAATAACATTGTATGTAAGCATACTAGAAGCATGAATGATTATGGGCATAATATGTGTTTTGTCTTAGCATAAGGAATAACACAATGCTAAAATATTAGTGCTTTGTTACCCAAGTTGTATTCACATACACACAACTAAAGTACAATTGAAGAGGGATTATATAACCTGTGCAACAATAACATACCGGTGCCACATCCCTTTGTGCACACAGCAGAGAAAAGAAAGGTGTGCAACCCATATTCATCTGTGTCCTAACAGAAGGTTATATAAAGAAACATTATTGTTAATATAACATAATTAAACTATAAAAGTAGTACTAGGAACATATGAGTTTGTACTTACAAGAAAAAAATGAATTGATGAGATTCTGTCGTGTCTGGCCACCACTGGCTGTTTGTTCATTTTCAGCAGCTACATGGGTGGGATGCTCGTCTACCAAAGCCTCAGCTAGGTCTGACTGTACATTGTGCCTGAGTGCAACATTGTGCAAAATGCAACAGGCAAGGATAATATCAGACACTTTTTGAGGCTTGTATAGAAGAGCCCCACCAGTTCTGTCCAGACACCTAAACCTGGTCTTGAGTAGGCCAAATGTCCTCTCTATAACAGATCTTGTAGATATATGGGCTGCATTGTACCTGTCCTCTGCTTCAGTTTGAGGGTTTAGCACCGGAGTCAAGAGCCACGGCCTAATTCCGTATCCTGAGTCACCTATAATGAATGGAGCACACATAAGCTGACATTAGTGATCAAATTGTACAATGCCAACATTCCTAAATCAACATGTGTTTTGTGTTAGAACATGTAAATATGTACTCACCCAGCAGCCAACCAGGTTCAAAATGTCCCTCTTCGAACGCATGGAAGACTGAAGAGTTCCTCAGGATAGAGGAATCGTGACTGGAACCAGGGAACTTGGGTACCACATGCATTATCCTCATCGTGGCATCACATACCACCTGTACATTGAGTGAATGGTAGTGCTTCCGATTGCGGTACACATGCTCACTCTGACTAGGTGCAATCAAAGCAACATGTGTGCAATCGATTGCACCCAGCACAGATGGTATCCCTGCTATATTATAAAAGCCAGTCCTGACTTCCAGCCACTCTGTTGCCTCTGTAGGAAAATGAATATAATTCCTAGCGCGTCTATTGAGTGCATAGAGAAACTGGGTCAAGGCCCGCGAGAATGTAGATTGCGAGACCCCGCCCACTATGCCCACAGTTGTCTGGTATGACGCGGAAGCAAGATAATGTAATGAGCACAGCATTTTAACAAGCCCAGGGACTGCACGACCTCTGGCTGTGAAAAAATCTAAATCCCCCCTTATCTCCTCATAAAGAGCTAAGATTGCTGCTGAACTCAAACGATAGCGACTTACAATCTCCTCCTCACTCATCCCATCTAACAGGGTTCTCTCCCTGTACAGACGCGGACGAGGCACAAGTTGTCTCCTCTGTCTTCTCCTCTGATCTCCTGTCCCTCTACCTGTCCCTCGGCCTGTCCCTCTCCCTGTCCCTGTCGTATCCGCGTCACTGTCACTGTCCCTCGGTGTGTCCCTACCTTGCCCTATATCATTCTCTTGATCAGCAAGCATGTCATAGAAAAGAATGTTCCTGCGTCTCCTAAACATTCGCAACATTTTGAAATGAGTAGCTGTGAATGAGCAGGTAATGTGCGTCCTTTAAATAGGTATGTGATGATGTCAGGTGACATAGTAAAATGCAAGGTGTTACATTAACATAATAAAGTACTTCTGTGGCAAGCTGTGTGCACTTGTTGTTCTAAGTATTTGTTGTGTGTATTCTGCAGGGAATGATGATATTTGGCAATGATGTGACGTGAAGCTTTGTACAAAGATTGCTTGCAAATAAATAGTTGCATGTGCAATGCATGTAACACTTGTGAACGCAAGAGTCAGTCATGTAATGAGACAAAAAGGCTGAGATTGACGTGGGAAAAGTTTTGTGTAACATGTGTAATTATCCATGTTATTGTGACATGTTGGCAACAATGAATAGTCGTGTGCATATGCATGCATTTGTGTAAGGAGGATAGTTGGTATAGAATGAGTTTACAAGGTGTCCCAATGATGAATTACTGTACATGTGTGTATAAGTTAGGTTGAAGTGCTTGTAATGCAACGGTTACAATGTAAACATGCAATGTGATTGAGCGTCCAATAAGTGACGTCATGAAAATAGGGAGGACCCAAAAGTATATGTAAACATGAGAAGACAGATGTACATGAACGTTTAAAGATGCGTGTCACATTACAAGCATTGTGTAATGTAAAGGAAGATGAATATACTGTGTATGTGTGACATGTGTGACATGTGTAACATCATGTAAATAATTGTCGCTCAGTTCATTAAAATGTGTGATATGATGTGAGGTTCTCCTTTAAGAGTGTAGTATAGTATTTTCCCTTGCCACATCATCACATGATGAGTAATGTGACCCGCAAATGCTGAAAACATGTAAAAGTCGAATGTTATGCAAATAAGACACATCAGCTGTGACACAATGCAGGGAATGCCCCCACACTGTAATGCAAATCCCCCTTGTATTGTGAGCAATGAAACGTAAACAGTACTATACTGTTATACGTCCCCGCTCCATTGACTTCCATTGATGTACAGAAGATTTTTTTTTTCTAAGTGCCGTTCCGGCAGCCTTAGCGATCGTTCTCCCGTCCAAAATGCCAACTTTAGTTGGCGGGAGAAATCGGCCATAACATCTCAATTTCGTAGTGCCGATCAGCCCCGATAAGCTGTTTTTTTTTGTTGAATCCAGCCGATTTAAAAAAGTGGCGATCAGTGTCGAAAACAGGCTTATCGGCAGGCGACTGGCCATAACCAAATTATCGGCTCCGAAACCTGGCGATATGAAGCACTTATCGGCGCTTACTGAATCTCAAACCCAATTTTGGCTATAACATGGCCATATTTCCCTTATCAACGCTTACTGCATGAGGCCCTTACTCTCCAAGGTGGAAAAATCACAAGGAATCTCAAATGGGCAGCATATGTAAAGAAAATAAGAAAGAATATAGTGCAACACAGTTTAATTATAAAATATATTCGAGCAAGGAGGCTCCAACACACTCACAGGCTCCAGGACAAACAAAAGCAATTTAACCACTCTGGGTTCAAACGCTGTGTGAAAGACTCCAGTCAGCTGTTCCACGCTCTAGACTTCCGCATTCGATTGGCGTCTGACGTCACGAACCGGCTCCCTCAATCTCCAACAGTAAGGGGAGGATCATCTGGCTCCGTGAAGATCAGCACAGCGGAAGATATCCAAGCAGGAGAGCGTTATAGCAAAGCAGCTGGTGTCACAGCAGAGAGTCCATAAGAGGCACTAACTGCTACACAAGGTCTAAGCGCATCCAAAGTATGGACTTCTTCAGGGGTGTAGGGATACATGGCAGTGACTGTAACTTAAATAGTCCCTAAAAGGGGAGGGGATCAATAACGTCACGGCACGAAAATGAGTCTAATAGGCTCAGTGTATCACTACTGACAGTCCTACTTATATACTAAACAAATCGGAACATTATATAGAAATAACTATAAATATTTATTTTTATATTTATTTCTATATAATGTTCCGATTTGTCTTATTTAATGTTCCGATTTGTTTAGTATATAAGTAGGGCTGTCACTGTAGATCTATCACTATTTGAAATTTAACATCAGAAATAAGACAATAGAGATTTAAAAACTACGTAACACACATATTCCTGATTACCTTGTGCTGGCGCGTTATTTTTCCACAGCGCACCCCCTTGATACCAAGCTCTTTCCCATATTCATCTCCAAACCAGGAGCTCTACAGTATGTGTGGGGGGAGGTCTGTGCTGGTTCTGTAGTAGATTTTCCTGTGGTACTGGAACGCCACAAGGTTCTCTTCTTCCTCGTTTCTCACACAATTTACAAACCTAAAATTGGGACAGTTAGTGAGGTCTCAAAGTAATGTCTATTTTATAAAGGAAGAGCTGAAAAAAGATACAGGTTGATAATAATGTGACTTGTCTTTTTTTTCTTCTCTACAGTTTTGAGAACAGAAGTTAATGGAGAGCAATGTATATACAATGGCTCACTTGTATGTACCCACTGTTTGATTGGAATGGGAGCCACAGGCCACACCAGTGACTACTTTCTTATTACTTAAAAAATAAATGATTTAGGTAACCAAATTAAACTGCTGAGCTCCAAAGGTGCGCATGCGGTATTTTCTATTTCTACCCATCTCTTCGATTTCGGGTTAGATTGCCATTGTACAATTTGGCTTAATTGTGCCGCCTTGTAATATGATAGCAGGCAGGGTACTGCTAGGCTGCCAGCCAGCACAGGTCATATTTAGTTTACTTACCCTCGGTTTTTTACCTCCCCAGATAAATTTGTAAATGTCAGATTGAAGTGAGTGCATGTCCCTCAATCTGAGTGGCACTGGAAGAGTTTGGAAGAGGTATAATATACGGGGGAGTAGGTTCATTTTGACACTATGGATACGTCCAATCCAGGATATCCTTTTGGATGTCCACTTCTGTAAATCAGATTTTAGGGTCCGAATCAGGTTGGGGTCATTTGCATTGTACACGTCCTTTACAGTTTTGGTGATGTGGACACCCAAGTATTTTATGTGGTTTTGTTGCCAGTTAAATTTGAAATTTAATTTTAGTAATTTCTCTGTGTGTCTAGGGAGGTTGACATTGAGGGCTTCCGACTTGGATTGATTGATTTTGAAGCTGGAGACCTTAGCGAATCGATCTAGTAGGGCGAATAGGTTTGGCAGGGAAGTAAGGGGTTTTGTGATAATCAAGAGGATGTCATCCGCATACAGGGCCGCTTTATGGATTTGGGAGTATGCGTTTAACCCTGAGATGTCTGGGTTTCCTCTGATTTGCGCCGCCAGTGGTTCGATACAAAGGGCAAATAAAAGTGGGGATAATGGGCAGCCCTGTCTCGTGCCACTCTTTATTTGGAATGGCAGAGAGGGGTAGCCTTGGTGTATGACCCTGGCGGTGGGGTTAGAGTACACAATGCCGCTATCCTCAATGACCAACTCACTGTCAATCTGGGAGGCTACAAAAAACAGGCATTCCCTCACGACAAAACACTCCATGGTGACACCCATTTGGAATAATCCTGAATTCGCTCCGGGTTTATCGGTCGGTAATACCTCAATCTGGAGGCAGAAGGGTTACAATCGGATAAGAGATCTGGAGGGACATGATAGAAAAATCAAAACATTCGACCATATCAGAGAAGAAAAAGAGATGCCCCACTCAGAATTCTTTCGATACCTCCAGATCAGGGCTTTTTTTTTTTTTTTTTCCCCCATATTTTTTTATTAGGCATTTAGATAATACAGTTTATCAGACATTTTAACATCGCCTAACATTTTTCCAGGTAACATTTTTTTTTTTGGGGGGGGGGGGAAACAGGGTGGCAACCTCAGTTGTCGGGAGGGAAAAAAGGGGGAAAGGTGGTGTCTTCCGAGAGTGAAGACCTAGGGGGGAGGGGTGTGGGGAAGTGGGTGGGAGAGAGAGAGGGGGGGGGAGTAGGGTGAGAGGGGCAGCCCATTTGACTGGTAGGTAGAACTCTGAGTGGGGTCGTCACTGAGTCCCATATGGGGGGGGGGGAGAGTAGGCCTCTATCTAGTTGGGTTTGGGTGGCGGTCTCTGGAGAGGAGGAACCAAGGTTCCCAGATAGCTTCGTAAGCGGGGATTTTATGCCTCACGGTGGCGGTAAGCCTTTCCATGATCATTACCTCGCTAATTCGCTTTTTAATCGTGTTCAGTGCCGGGACTGTTGTTTTCCTCCAGGAGGCCGCAATACAGCATCTCGCCGCGGTAAGAATGAAGGATATTAATTTCCTGGTGGGCCGAACAATATTCGGCATGCAGATCAGGGCTTTTTATAATAAATTTGCCCCATACCCCCTATTAACATCTTTCGAAAAGCTCTGTCTGGCTGAGACCGACACAAAGGGACTTACATCACAGATCTACGGAGAGGTGATCAGTTCTGGTGAACATGCACAGCAGATACCCTCATTCCGATCTCAATGGGAAACAGATTTAGGAGAAAACTTAGAGGATGAAGATTGGAGCGCTATTTACATGGCCACTGCAAAGAGCTCCATATGCACCACTCTTAAGGAGAACGCATATAAAGTCCTAATGCGATGGTACCTCACCCCACTGAAATTATCAAGGTTTGTGCCGGGATCCTCCCCCCTGTGCCCCCGCCAGTGCGTAGGATCAGCCTGTTACATATGCTGTGGTCCTGCCCTCGGATCTCTCCGCTCTGGGAGGCGATTAGACATTGGATTCAGAGACTGTTCGATCTCACAATACCCCCAGACCCGTGGCTGTTCCTCCTGAACAGGCCATTAACGGGCCTTACCAAAGCACACAACAAATTAATTGCCCATTTTGCAATTGCAACGCGGTGTGAGATCGCAGCATTATGGAAACAATCTGATATTCCAACCATCCCAAAGATTCGAAATCGAATTTGGTTCGTTTGCCAGATGGAAAAGTTAACGAGTTTAGTTAACGACACTGGTGACAATTTCCTAAAAGTCTGGACGCCCTGGCTAGAACAGACAGATATCCCGGGGATAGAGAGGACCTCAATCTGGCTATGATAGTTGTAGATGCGTTCTCCTTGGGGGGAGCTTACGGGTTGTATTCTATATCCATAAGAACCTATTTAGCAGCATTATAATATTAGCAATTAGAGAAGCGACCCAGTCCACACGTGTTCGGATTCGGGCCTCAGATGCACCCCCTACCACCTCACTCTACATACCTCACCCCCATCCTTCCCCACCCCACCCAAACCTTCCCACTCCCTCCCCCCTTTTTTTTTTTTTTTTTTTTTTTTTATTGTGAGTGGGTATTGTCTCCCCCTTTAAGTTTTATTGTAAGTGTCTGTTTGTCCTTTTTAGAAAGATCTCACTGCTATTCTCTCAGTTGTTAAGATATTGTTTTCATACAAGACAAAAAAAAAATATTTGATAATGTATTTTTTGCTGTTACATTGCAATAAAAATCTGAGTTAAAAAAAAAAAAAAATAATAAATGAAAACACAGTAATTAATTAAAAAGTCCCCGACAAGATGACACAAGTGACACAAAGGTAAGTTTTCTCCCGGTGAAACTAAACAGAAAGTGGGGTTGATGTAACAAGGTGTTGTAGCAGGAATATGTTCCATTAGCAACCTGAGCGTATAACATGCCCTGGAATGATTTGGAAACTGGACTATAGAAAAAGCCTTGAGCCTCAGTCTAATGAGGTAACAATGTCAGTTTGGGTTTGAACCCCCCATGCACATCCCATCGCTCCACATAGACCACAGATCGCGGACCCATGCACGCGCCACCAGGCAGTCAGACGCACCTGCAGCAGTGACCACTGGGGCCGTAGCCTCAGGCTGAGCTCACACTGACTGCTACGGCCGCGCTCTCCCATGCGCGCCTCTGCCGCAAGTTCCTGCAGCCCAGAAATCTGTGCTCAAGCTGCAGGAGTAGGGTCGCGGCAGACAGTTGCGGGTGCCGTCCCCCGTTCCTCCCCCTTTTTATTATTATACTCTGTTGACCTGTGTGCGGAGAGCGGGGACCGGAGAGGGGGTGTAAACAAACATAAAAGAAAAGCATAATTGTGTGTGTGTGTGTGTGTGTGTCTGGAGCAGGGAGCTGCCGAGTCTCTGTTCACTTTCAGCAGCCAATGCATTGATTGGCTGCTGAAACTGACGTCACGCTGCTGCAGCCAGAGATCAGTTTCAAATGACTCCCGCGACTGCAGCAGCGTTGATGCCGTACTTTGCAGCCAATGGTAGTTTCAATACTGAACACTACCATTGGCCTCCAGGAGACTGTGACGAACGCGCAAGCGCTCGCACGTCGTGTAGTGTGCTGTGTGAGCGGGGCCTAAGGCTACATACGGGAAGCAATGGTGCTGAACAAGGCTGTGAGGAGAAGACAGGAGTGAGGGGAGAGGTGCAAAGAGCTCCCATTTACTTGAGTGGCTGTTAAAGTGCAATTGAGGCTATTGCACTTTAGTGAATCTAGTGTTTGGTAAACAGAGGAGGCAAAGTGGATAAGGAAAAATAACCCCCTGCAGATCAGTGCCTGGGAGGCAAATAAAGGGTGTGGGAGGAAGGGGGATACAGAACACAAACAGCAATAGAAACACAGTAAGAGAAACCATGTGAGACGGGTAACTCTTCTCTTGAGGGGTATTGAGGAAATAATTTGAAAAGCTGTTTGGGGGATAAATAAAATGAGTATTTCTGTTTCTTCTGTAGTTTCGGGAGGTTTTGCAAGGGTTTGGAAAGACAATAAGTGATGGTAATAGTCACAGAGTAATAGTCTGGAGAATATAGATGTGACATTAGCTGACCAGTAAACTAGGTAAAGTAGTGTAGGTGACAGCAAGCAAAGTTATCCATAATGTCAACAGCTGCCTCTGGTTAAATAAGGCTTTGAAAAGTGTGGCTCTGCATTCCTAAGGCCCAGGCCATGGTTAGTGCTTGCTTAAGCGTGCTCTCGCTTGCTGATGCTTGCCACTGAGCCCCTACAGCCGCAATTAAAGCGGCTTTAGTAGGGGCTCGCGCATGCTTTCTGTTGCTTGCGGAGGCGCGCTTGAACAGAGCCGACAGTGAAATTTTAAATTCACGCGCTGACTCCGCTCACGTGACGCCTCAGCATCCAATGAAAGGACGAGCAGGGAAATGTGAACGGGGTACTTATTGTCTGGCGCCAGCGGAGTGAGTGAGTGTGTGTGTGTTGATGTGCGGTGCGGTGATGTGCCCCCTTCTGCCCGATCCCTGTGGCTGTCAGCCTGCGGGAGATGGAAAGGGCTTGCACTGCCGGGGGGGGGGGGGGGAGTGATGTGTACCCCTTCTGCCCCGATCACCGTAGCTGCCTCCCTGCCCGCACGGGAGATGGAGGGGGGTTGCGCGGCCACCGGGGGGGGGGGGGGGTGAGGAAGGGGTTGTGTCCCGGAGCAGTGGTGGCAGCAAGGTGGTGTGTGTGTGTGTGTGATTATATATATATATATATATGTGCGTGTATGTGTGTGCATGTGTGTGTGCATGTGTGTATGTGTGTGTGCATGTGTGTGTGTATATGTGTATATGTGTGTGTGCATGTGTGTGTGCATGTGTGTGTGTATGCATATGTGTGTGTGTATGTATATGTGTATGTGTGCATGTGTGTGTGTACCTGTGTGTGTGTGTGTGTGTGTGTGTGTGTGTGTGTGTGTGTGTGTGTATGTGTCTGTGTGGGGTGTGCATGTGTACGTGTGCATGTGTGCATGTACTGTATGTGTGTGTGTACCAGTGTGTATGTGTCTGTGTGGTGTGTGATGTTTGTGCGTGTGCGTGCGTGTGCGTGCGTTCGTGCGCGCGAATATATTAATCAAAGTTGCACAATGTTAATAAATAATTTATTCTCACGTCTTTTTTTTAATTTTTAAAATATTATTTAATATACACACACACACACAAACACACAGACCACTTCAAAGTGACACACACACACACTGACGGCTACCACGTGACACACACACAGTGATACCCGCCTCACAAGCGCGCTTGCTGTCTCCTCTGCCAGGACAGCAAAAAGCTCCTGGTAGAGCGAGCGGCAGCAAGCAAGAGCGAGCAGCAGCACCTAAGCGCTTACTATGTCCGAGGCCTAAGACGGGGAAAGACTTGTGTGGGGTGAGAGGAAAAGGAGCGCTTAGGCTAAGGCCCCGCTCCCTCCGTCAGCGCTCCCGCACTGCAGACAGGCGGGGCGCTGACAGACACAGACCGCGATATGCGGTCTGTAGGGAGCGGGAGGTGGGTGGGAGTGGGAGGTTTGAGCGGGAGGGGGGCGTGGCTTGAGCGGAGGGACCTGCAACTCCCCCTCCCTCCCTCCACGGGCTCGGGCTGGCACTCATACACACACGCAGACACACACACACACACAGACACACACACAGACAGAGGCAGGCACTCTCTCACACACACACACACACATACGCACGCACGCAGGCAGGCACTCATACACACACACACAGAGGCAGGCACTCGCGCTGCTTTCCCCCCACACTCCTCCCCACTCCCCGAAGCCTCCCCTCCTCATTGGCTCACAGCCACACCACGTGACGCGTCAACGCTAGGGATCACCATTCTCTTGTATCCCGTAGCGGCTGACGCGTCACAGCGTGTAGTGAGCTGTGCAGCCAGGGGGGACCAGGACCGGCTCGGGAGGATTCCCCTGCTGGTGGGGAAATCGCGTGTGGCCGCCCGCGCCGCCGGGCGCACCGGGTCCCAGGCCTTAGGATAGGGAGCAAGGAGAAAAGGCTGATTGTACAATCTCTTATGGGTTTGTAATCTCAGGATTTATTTAGACTGAAGCAGAGTAGGAAAATGGTATTTAAAGGGGCAGTCCCTCCTAGGAAGAACGTGACCCAACAACAATGGCAAATTTAATAGGTTAAATGTAGAGAATTGTCAAGTTAAAAAACTTGTTTAGCAAATAAAGAAAATAACACTTCCATAGAAAACAAAGTAATTATAGTGTCCTCATTAGTCAAACACATACAAGTTCCTGGAGAAATACAGAACAGGATATCTTTCACAATACACAAATAAATAAAACAGTTATTTTAACCCTTTGAGTGACGGCGGGGTCATGTGATCGCTCCCTCACTGATGACAGAACAGACAGGGAGACCCCCTCCCTTCTATCCCACGTAGTGATAGATCCGTCCTGCCCTGCACAGGAGCACAGAATGTCATCTCCCCTAGGAAAACCAGCAGGATTACTATGACGCAGCTATTACATCATGGGGCCAGACGCAGTGACATAGCAGCTACATCAAAAGGGCACCCAAAGGGTTAAATGGTGA
Source organism: Ascaphus truei (assembly GCF_040206685.1). Lineage (NCBI taxonomy): Eukaryota > Metazoa > Chordata > Amphibia > Anura > Ascaphidae > Ascaphus > Ascaphus truei. The sequence goes on from NW_027456945.1 coordinate 22,628, forward strand.
TTTCATCCTTTTCAAGGAAGTCATGTACTCCAACTGATTTCATGTTCTCTCTTGGCTTTGCTATGTTTTTATAGCGTTACTCTGTTATCTATAGTATTTATTTATTTTTTGACAATTTTGTTCAGTGTAGCTGTGGGACTTGGCAACCTATACTTTTGTTGCTACTATGAGTATATCCCACTAAACTCTCTCTGCCTTTGCCTTTATATTTTCCCTCTTCCTGTTTTACTATTTATTCTATTAACAATTGGTTATTTTTTAGATGTCCATTATGTTATTCTGTTTGTATCTGCCACTCATTAACACATGCCTTATATCATGTTAGGCATAACTCCCAAAGTGTAGTCTAACATTTTTGTGTCTTTATCTTTGAATCTTATGATACAGATAAGAACCTAATGAATCCTGTCTCTGTCTGTTCTTAATGTCCGGATGACGTCACCATAACTCCTGCATTCAGATGCTTCAGTCTGTAGCATATGACGTGCAGTTGAGTTACTATGTGATCAGCTGGGATTGCAGTAACCAAGGACGCCTCGGCTCTGAATGCCTTACTCTACGGCAGGGCTGCACAACACGCGGCCCGCGGGCCGCATGCGGCCCGCCTGGCCTCTCTGTGCGGCCCTCGATGAGATTTAAAAAAAAAAAAAAAAAACTTTGAAAAAAAAAAAAACTTTGAAAAAAATAAATGGCGGTGATTCCCCGCGGTCCCGCTCCCGCTCCTTGCTCCCTCCCCCCCCTCCCCACTCCCGGCTCGCAACGTGGGACGGAGGGGGAAGTCACAGCCAGCTGAGCTCTTCTGCGGCCGCTCCCCCCCCCTTGATCTGAACGTGGATATGTGCAGGGGGGTGAGGTGAGGTGCATTAAGGTGAGGTGCAGGGGGGGGTGAGGTGCAGGGGGGGTGATGTGAGGTGCAGGGGGGGTGATGTGAGGTGCAGGGGGTGAGGTGCAGGGGTGATTGGAGGTGCAGGGGCGTGATTGGAGGTGCAGGGGGGTGATTGGAGGTGCAGGAGGGTGAGGTGCAGGGGATGTGATGTGCAGGAGGGGTGATGTGAGGTGCAGGGGGGGTGATGTGAGGTGCAGGGGGTGAGGTGCAGGGGTGATTAGAGGTGCAAGGGCGTGATTGGAGGTGTAGGGGGGTGATTGGAGGTGCAGGAGGGTGAGGTGCAGGGGATGTGATGTGCAGGAGGGGTGATGTGAGGTGCAGGGGGTGAGGTGCAGGGGGTGAGGTGCAGGGGTGATTGGAGGTGCAGGGGGGTGATTGGAGGTGCAGGGGGGTGATTAGAGGTGCAGGGGGGTGATTGGAGGTGCAGGGGGGTGATTGGAGGTGCAGGGGGTGATTGGAGGTGCAGGAGGGTGAGGTGCAGGGGATGTGATGTGCAGGAGGGGGAGGGTGATGTGCAGGAGGGGTGAGGTGCAGGGGTGATTGGAGGTGCAGGGGGGTGATTGGAGGTGCAGGGGGGTGATTAGAGGTGCAGGGGGGTGATTGGAGGTGCAGGGGGGTGATTGGAGGTGCAGGGGGGAGAGTGATGTGAGGTGCAGGGGGGAGAGTGATGTGAGGTGCAAGGGGAGAGAGTGATGTGAGGTGCAAGGGGAGAAAGTGATGTGAGGTGCAAGGGGAGAAAGTGATGTGAGGTGCAGGGGGAGAGAGTGATGTGAGGTGCAGGGGGAGAGAGTGGTGTGAGGTGCAGGGGGGGAGAGTGGTGTAAGGTGCAGGGGGGGGAGTGGTGTGAGGTGCAGGGGGGGGAGTGGTGTGAGGTGCAGGGGGGGAGAGTGGTGTGAGGTGCAGGGGGGGAGAGTGGTGTGAGGTGCAGGGGGGGAGAAGGATGTGAGGTGCAGGAGGGGGAGAGTGGTGTGAGGTGCAGGGGGGGAGAGTTGTGTGAGGTGCAGGGGGGGAGAGTGGTGTGAAGTGCAGGGGGGGAGAGTGGTGTGAGGTGCAGGGGGGGAGAGTGGTGTGAGGTGCAGGGGGGGAGAAGGATGTGAGGTGCAGGAGGGGGAGAGTGGTGTGAGGTGCAGGGGGGGAGAGTTGTGTGAGGTGCAGGGGGGGAGAGTGGTGTGAGGTGCAGGGGGGGAGAAGCATGTGAGGTGCCGGGGGGGGAGAAGGATGTGAGGTGCAGGGGGGGGAGAGTGGTGTGAGGTGCAGGGCGGGGGGGAGAGTGGTGTGAGGTGCAGGGGGGGAGAGTGGTGTGATGTGCAGGGGGGGGGGGGAGAGTGGTGTGAAGTGCAGGGGGGGAGAGTGGTGTGAGGTGCAGGGGGGGGAGAAGGATGTGAGGTGCAGGGGGGTGGGATGTTTGTGGTGTGCAGGGGGGTATTGTGTGTTTGATGTGGAGAGGGAGTATTATGTGTGTGGGTGAGGGGGAGAGATGGGGGTATGAGAGATAGATGGGGAGTATCGCAAAGGTTGATAGTGAGGGGTTCTGGGGGAGATATGAGGATGATGATGAGGGGTGCTGGAGGAGATAGATGATGATGATGATGAGAGGTGCTGGAGGAGAGGATGATGATGATGATGATTTTACCCGTGCGGCCCAATTTTTTTTTCCTTGGAGCAGTTCGGCCCTTCTCGCTTTACGAGTTGTGCAGGCCTGCTCTACGGCAACTGTGCAGATGACGCCGCCCTCCAGTGATGTCATCGTTACTGATTATGGACAGGAAAAGGCGTTGCCGACACTTATTGAACACACTATTTAGCTCTGTAAGCCTCCACTACTCTTTTACCACTCCGGGAAGAAGCCCCCCATGGGCGAAACGCGTTGTGTCCACTCTAGGCAGCTATTTATTATCTTGCTGTCGTGACCCTTGGTGCTTCTCCTGTGGACTGCATGATACATTTTTTATACATCCTGGAGTTATACTCCGCGGGACTGACTCCACTATAATTATATGGCAGCTGAGTATCATTTTCTCTGCTATTTGGAGCCATTATTTCCTATGGAACCTATACTCTAGGTTGTCTCATTTGTGCAAAGGGCACTGGCTTTTTGTGATTCTACAGCCATGTATCCTATTTGCCTCTGTGCAGTTACCACATGCTTTAAATGCATAATTTTTTGATTTATTGATATTATCTGTTGCTGTTCAGGGTTTGAGTTTTTTTTCATCTTTGTCTCCCTTGTGCCTCCCCCTTGGTTTAAGTTATTATTTTTCTTTTGTGTATAGGTTTATTTATCATACCTTTCTTTATGCCCTTAGCTCAGTCATATGCTTTATAGCTAGGGCTATTTCCAGGGGAATTTTGAATTATTTAGCTTTTTTTGTGTCGCTTTATATAGTTATTAGATTTATTGTTTAGACACATTTTTTGCTTTTGATTTATTTTTCAGCATTATTTATTTTTGTAATCTTTAGTCAGTCACAGTCTTTTTTGTATTTTTGCTGCCTTCAGTGTGTGTATGTTTTTAAATGTTAGTGTTCTTTTTGCTCGCTATTACAATCTATTCATTTTCTATTCTGACTTTAGTTTCCTAGTCTTTTGGTATTATGTCACTAGTTATTTTGTGGTATATTTAGAGTGCTGCTTTAGGGGATTGTCTTAGTTTTTTGTGTGTTTAATATTATTGTTATCCCCTAGCACCTACAGTTTCCCATTTACTTTGGACTCTCTTGGTTTATTTTTTTATTCCAGGATAGTCAATATTATTCAATTATTCATTGGGTCTGACACACACACACACACACACACACACACACACACACACACACACACACACACACACACACACACACACACACACACACACACACACACACACACACACACACACACACACACACACACACACACACACACACACACACACACACACACACAGTGAGCAACATTCTTTTTGTGTGTATAATATATATATATATATATATATATATATATATACACACATTAAAACACACAAAAACAAATAAAATAGCATATATAAAAAAAAATTAAAATTAAATACTATAATTGAATAATATGAACAATATGAGCTAGTGACTGTTGTACCCATAAAATTAATTTAAAAAATGAATAAAAATGTGAGGACATAAAAAATACTGAAAAAATAAAAATAATAATCTAAAAAAACCATTAAAAAAATAGTCCTGTTAGAATAATCATACATCTAGTCAGCCATGATCGTGGTTGATTGGTTCACGCAAATATAAATAGCTATGACCTATGTCCGTCATTTATCCCCTGATGAAATCACCCAAGTGTGAAGAAACGCATTGGGAGTGTTAGTAATGAGCTACTGACAGTGGGTTACCATACTCATCTATACCTTGGATTTTGCTGGCTGACTTTTTGTGACGCTGTCACGCATCTACCCCCCCCCCTCCACTAAGGTCGGACTATCATTTCCTCCCATCCGGAGTTGCTAGTTCAATCGGTATACTTCCGGGTTACATCTGGAGAGGTTGCGCATCCACGCAGGCCTATGCTGGACGGTGGATCAGAGGAGCTTGGACTACATGAGGGAGAGTGGCGTGTGAGCGGAGCGGAGAGATCCAGCTCTTGGTGAATGAGTATAACTCATTACATGCCTATTTATCACGTTTGTTTGTGAGTTTAATATGTTGGACTCTTACTGGATATATTAAAAGTGTATTTTTCATATTACACTAGGATCGGGCGCTTTCTTTCCTCTCGTGTGTATATGTATGTATGTATGTATGTATGTATAAATACCTATATCTATATAATCGAAAATCTTGTTTGTGAGTGTCTGGAGACCATTTGCTTGGTCCGTCGATCCGCCCACCCTCCCACGGCTCTCATTGGCCTGTGTGTCTGCCCCCACTGTGTCCCGCCCCCCCCCCCGGCTCTCATTGGCCCCCAGAGCACGCTCTCTCCTGCTCCCTCCTCCCACAGGCCGCTCCCTTCCCCGGCTCTCACCCTCCCCACGCCTATACACATATATGTGTGTGTATACAGACCTGCCTAAGACATGTAGATGAGCATACAGTTATATTTGCATATATATATATATATATATATATATATTTCCCTTCAATATGCGCATCAATGCAATCCCAACACTGACAAGTGATTAGCAAAGTTGCTGATTGATCCGTTCTCTTGTGATCAATCGGCCAAGATTCGGCTCGAGGTGTCACTAAATCACTGTGTAATGAGTCAGTGGAACATATATTTATATTCATATGCGTTCCACTGATGTGTGCTCGCTCCCGAGCCCTGGTCCTGTCTCATTGGGCTTCTCCAGCAGCAGCAGAATCTCCCTGTCGCAGTAAGTATTGTGACTTGAACTAAACTGGTGCCTGGGGTAAGGTCAGCCTCTACTATTAATCCAGATATATGCGGGTGGATATACCAAAGATACAAATGAAATAGCATGAAAGTGATAGGGAAATAATCTATAGATGTACTCACACGGCCATGTGTGGTACTAGGATTAAACAGTTATTGGGTTAATGACATTAATTAAGTCAGCCCTATATAAGTATGTATTCCCAGGTCTTCTGCATGAACCGGACAAAGGATTACTAGATCCGAAACGCGTTGTTCATGCAGAGACCTGGACCGGAAGAGTTGTCTGACTGCGTCAGGACACCGTAACTGGCGCCTGCGTCTAGGGATTGCAGTCCTGTGTACCGGGAGCACACTGCACCAGAGAACGTGAGGCTGGCGTCGTGGTCCTGGAGCAGCTATCCATATGCGAGTTCTAATGTTACACACTTATCTTTAATAAATCCTTTTTAAACCTGTGTGTGTGGCGCTGTCTCGCACTGTATGTGCACGGAGAGGCTACAACAGAAAGACAGAGGGGAAAGAAGTGTGACCAACTGTAGAGAAGGAGCAGCACAAAGATACCTATAGAAACTCCTAGTACCACACAGGGCCGTGTGAGGACATCTATAGATTATTTCCCTATCACTTTCATGCTATTTCATTTGTGTGTATTACGGTCTAATATTTTATTTGAGTTTTGTTTGCGCCCCCTATTTCTTTCTCCATATACTCCACATCGAGGATCGTGGGAAGATCCTCTCATTGGGGCTGAGCAGCATACGCAGATTGTTTGTATTGGTCTGGTATATTTTATACTCCATTTATCTTTTCATTCACCTGTGTTTGCGTGTGAGTGCTGTGCGAAGGGAGTGCCCCAGTTTATTTTTATCGGATATACCAGAGACACAGGTTTGAACCTCTGTCATTCTGGCCCACGACTGCTATGGATTCTACTATTCTGTTTATCCCTACTCAATTATTATTAAAAAAGGAGTGTGTGTGTGAGCATGCGCATTTTAAGTGAAACTTCTTTGTCTTTTGTCACAGAAATTGCATTTGTGATGGTGATGTTTTTAATTAAAAATCAAAACACAATTCCAGTTCAAAAACACAAAGATGTTTGACTGCGTGTTTTAGCTATTTGCACATCTCTCTCTGTGTCCTGACTGCCCCCACCCCGGCGGAGCTGGGGACACGACGGGCTCTGTCTGAGTCTCTCTCTCCCCCCCCCACCCCCCACCGGCAGAGCTGCGGGCCGTGTGAACTGCTGCAGCCAGCCCCCCGGCGGAGGTGCGGGGAAATGGGGGGTGCTCGGCAGCTCACAGGGGGGTGGGGGGGATAGGCACATCATTCAAGGGCGGTGTTCTGCGCATCAGTGGGGTGTGTGTGTCAGTGTGTGTGTGTGTCTGTGTCAGTGTGTATGCCCAGATAAATGTGTGTAATAATGCTGCTTTTGACTGTAAGCTCATAAAATTTAACAAACATTTAACTTTCTCCTTTTCAGCTTTAACCCCTTCGTTTTAGAACAGGGGGGGAAGGAAAACACAAAGTGGATGTGTCTCCCAAAAGAATTCACTATAATGCACTCCTACTTATTTTAAAATTTAACTTTTATTATATTGCCATAAAACATATATTACCAAAAACGTCGTGTATTGTGCATTAAAAATAAATTAAATTGACAGTAACTAGCGTCTGTGTCAGTGAATGTGTGTTAGAGTGGTCTCAACCGACAATTGGTAGTATAAACTACAGGACACAGAACACTGCTTAGTCAGGGTATAAACCCCTCTGGGGCACCTATGAGATCAGGTACACAAGTGATATGCACACTCAGTGACTAGAATGTGTCGTAAGGCTACAGCAGTCCTGCTTAGACTTGTAAACCACAGAGCACTTGAAGATGTTAATTATACATGTATTGCCATCCAATATATATAAAAGTGCTACTGATAGTGTATTGATGGAGGGTGAGTGATTCACAGCATAGTGAAACAAATGTTCACAGCATATTAATCATTGAATCAATCTACAGCACACTCCAAATGATTAAATCATATAAAGAGCAGGCATGCTTGTACACTGAGTGTAGGTGAAGTACCCAATTCAGATCTACATAGATAAATCCAGGAGACTACAGAACACTACATAAAAGCAGCTCCAAGTAGGAGACTGACAACATGGCGCATCCAACGCGCGTTTCCCTCCAGCAAAGGAGCTTCCTCAGGGAAATTTGTCCCTGAGGAAGCTCCTTTGCTGGAGGGAAACGCGCGTTGGACGCGCCATGTTGTCAGTCTCCTACTTGGAGCTGCTTTTATGTAGTGTTCTGTAGTCTCCTGGATTTATCTATGTAGATCTGAATTGGGTACTTCACCTACACTCAGTGTGCAAGCATGCCTGCTCTTTATATGATTTAACCATTTGGAGTGTGCTGTAGATTGATTCAATGATTAATATGCTGTGAACATTTGTTTCACTATGCTGTGAATCACTCACCCTCCATCAATACACTATCAGTAGCACTTTTATATATATTGGATGGCAATACATGTATAATTAACATCTTCAAGTGCTCTGTGGTTTACAAGTCTAAGCAGGACTGCTGTAGCCTTACGACACATTCTAGTCACTGAGTGTGCATATCACTTGTGTACCTGATCTCATAGGTGCCCCAGAGGGGTTTATACCCTGACTAAGCAGTGTTCTGTGTCCTGTAGTTTATACTACCAATTGTCGGTTGAGACCACTCTAACACACATTCACTGACACAGACGCTAGTTACTGTCAATTTAATTTATTTTTAATGCACAATACACGACGTTTTTGGTAATATATGTTTTATGGCAATATAATAAAAGTTACATTTTAAAATAAGTAGGAGTGCATTATAGTGAATTCTTTTGGGAGACACATCCACTTTGTGTTTTCCTTCCCCCCCTGTTCTGATTCACTTTTCAGTTCACAGTTTGCACCCACTTTTTGGATTACCATTTATTTATTCATTATTTGCTTCAATTAGTGTGGTTTTGTGATCACTCCCTAACCCTAGTGTTTCTTCTCAACCCCTTCGTTTTGACAGAAAAATCATCTAAGAAAGAAAATATCAGCATGGCAGCTCCCAGCTCTTCAGACTAATTTATAGTCATTAAATATCCTTTATGGCACCAATATAGTGCGTACATGTTGCTTCAATTTACTGTTACTTAAGTTTAATTTATGCAATTTGACTTCTCCACAGTTCAGCAAGTGTGCTGAGCTGTCCCTGTGTGACTCTATTTTGTTATTGCTTTTCCAGGTTGCTTGGCGAAGTGGCGTCATCAGCGTCATATGACCCTGCAATGACGTCAGACGTCAACCAGGAAGCACTGAGGCTGCAGTGGCTGCCCGGCTGTAAACACAGGTGATGGGTATGAGGTGATTTTGTAACCCCTGGGGCAGTGGTGGGATTCAGTCGGTTCGCACCGGTTGGTCCGAAACTGGTCCTAGGATTTCTGAAGTTTGCCGAACCGGTGCTTAACAGGCTGTGGGAGACGGGATATGCGGCGGTGGGAGACGGGATGCGGCGGCGGTGGGAGACGGGATGCGGCGGCGGTGGGAGATGGGATGCGGCGGCGGGAGACGGGATGCAGCGGCGGGAGACGGGATGCGGCGGTGGGAGACGGGATGCGGCAGTGGGAGACTGGATGCGGCGGTGGGAGACGGGATGCAGCGGTGGGAGACGGGATGCAGCGGTGGGAGACGGGATGCGGTGGTGGGAGATGGGATGCGGCGGGTTTAAAGGAGGGGACGTTTTTGGAGACGTGGGGGGGGGGCGGGAGGAGACGTGGGGGGGGGCGGGAGGAGACGTGGGGGGGGCGGGAGGAGACGTGGGGGGGCGGGAGGAGACGTGGGGGGGCAGGAGGAGACGTGGGGGGGCGGGAGGAGACGGGGGGGGCGGTCAGAGACGTGGGGGGGGCGGTCAGAGACGTGGGGGGGGGCGGGAGGAGACGTGGGGGGGGGCGGGAGGAGACGTGGGGGGGGCCGGGAGGAGACGTGGGGGGGGCGGGAGGAGACGTGGGGGGGGCGGGAGGAGACGTGAGGGGGGGGGCAGGAGGAGAAGTGGGGGGGGAGCCGGGAGGAGACGTGGGGGGAGCCTTGAGGAGATGTGGGGGGGGCCGGGAGGAGACGTGGGGGGGGGGGGAGGAGACGCGGAGGGGGGCCGGGAGGAGACATGGGGGGGGGGCGGGAGGAGACATGGGGGGGGGGCGGGAGGAGACGTGGGGGGGGGGGGGCGGGAGGAGACGTGGGGGGGGGAGGAGACGTGGGGCGGAGACGCGGGGGGAGGCTGGGGGAAGACGCGGGGGGAGGCTGGGGGAAGATGCGGGGGGAGGTTGGGGGAAGACGCGGGGGGAGGCTGGGGGAAGACGCGGGGGAGGCTGGGGGAAGACGCGGGGGGAGGCTGGGGGAAGACGCGGGGGGAGGCTGGGGGAAGACACGAGGGGGGGGCTGGGGGAAGACGCGAGGGGGGGGCTGGGGGAAGACGTGAGGGGGAGGCTGGGAGAAAACGCGAGGGGAGGTCTGGGGGAAGACGCGAGGGGGGTCTGGGGGAAGACGTGAGGGGGGGTCTGGGGGAAGACATGAGGGGGGGTCTGGGGGAAGACGCGAGGGGGGGTCTGGGGAAGACGCGAGGGGGGGGTCTGGGGAAGACGCGAGGGGGGGGTCTGGGGGAAGACGCGAGGGGGGGGTATGGGGGAAGACGCGGGGGGAGGCTGGGGGAAGACGCGAGGGGGGGCTGGGGGAAGACGCGAGGGGGGGGCTGGGGGAAGACGTGAGGGGGAGGCTGGGAGAAAACGCGAGGGGAGGTCTGGGGGAAGACGCGAGGGGGGGTCTGTGGGAAGACGCGAGGGGGGTCTGGGGGAAGACGTGAGGGGGGGTCTGGGGGAAGACATGAGGGGGGGTCTGGGGGAAGACGCGAGGGGGGGTCTGGGGAAGACGCGAGGGGGGGGTCTGGGGAAGACGCGAGGGGGGGGTCTGGGGGAAGACGCGAGGGGGGGGTATGGGGGAAGACGCGGGGGGAGGCTGGGGGAAGACGCGAGGGGGGGCTGGGGGAAGACGTGAGGGGGAGGCTGGGAGAAAACGCGAGGGGAGGTCTGGGGGAAGACGCGAGGGGGGGTCTGTGGGAAGACGCGAGGGGGGGTCTGGGGGGAGACGTGAGGGGGGGTCTGGGGGAAGACGTGAGGGGGGGTCTGGGGGAAGACGCGAGGGGGGGTCTGGGGAAGACGCGAGGGGGGGGTCTGGGGAAGACGCGAGGGGGGGTCTGGGGGAAGACGCGAGGGGGGGGTCTGGGGGAAGACGCGAGGGGGTGGTCTGGGGGAAGACGCGAGGGGGTGGTCTGGGGGAAGACGCGAGGGGGGGTCTGGGGAAGACGCGAGGGGGGGTCTGGGGGAAGACGCGAGGGGGGGTGTCTGGGGGAAGACGCGAGGGGGGGTCTGGGGGAAGACACGAGGGGGGGTCTGGGGGAAGACGCGAGGGGGGGGAATGGGGGAAGACACGAGGGGGGGGTCTGGGGGAAGACGCAAGGGGGGGGTCTGGGGGAAGACACGAGGGGGGGATCTGGGGGGAGACACGAGGGGGGGTCTGGGGGGAGACGCGAGGGGGGGTCTGGGGGGAGACACGAGGGGGGGTCTGGGGGGAGACGCGAGGGGGGGTCTGGGGGGAGATGCGAGGAGGGGTCTGGGGGGAGACGCGAGGGGGGGTCTGGGGGGAGACGCGAGTGGGGGTCTGGGGGGAGACTCGAGGGGGGGTCTGGGAGGAGACGCGAGGGGGGTCTGGGGGGAGACGCGAGGGGGGGTCTGGGGGAAGACGCGAGGGGGGGTCTGGGGGGAGACGCGAGGGGGGGTCTGGGTGAAGACGCGAGGGGGGGTCTGGGAGGAGATGTGAGGGGTGGGCTGGGAAGAGATGTGAGGGGGGGGGGGCTGGGAAGAGACGTGAGGGGGGGGGCTGGGAGGAGACGCGAGGGGGGCCAAGGGAGACACGAGGGGGGCCGAGGGAGACGCGAGGGGGGCCGGGGGAGACGTGAGGGGGGCTGCGGTAGATGTGAGGGGGGCCACGGGAGGGGGGTCTGGGGGGAGACGGGAGGGGGGCTGGGGGAGACGCGAGGGGGGGCTGGGGGAAGACATTAAGGGGCTGGGGGAGATGATCTCCCCCCCTCCTAGAGAGAACCTGTTGCTATTTTTTTTTTAATCCCACCACTGCCCTAGGGGTAGATATAAATTTGTTAAGTGTCATCACACGTCAACCAGGATGTACTGTGGTTGCAGTGGCTGCCCGGCTGTAAACACATTTGATGGGTATGAGGTGATTGTGTAACCCCTAGGGGTGTATATACTTGTTAGTGTCACTATTGCAGTAAGATGTATGGTCTGAGGAGAGGACGTGTCTGTCCTGAAACGCCACGTGTTTGCATATACCTGCTCTGATGCTTTGAATACAAAGTAAGTTACTTACAGAAAAGGCTCCTGTGTGCTTCCTGCACCACTTCATTTCTTCTTCTTTCCCGGAAGTGGAGACACTGCCTACATCCAGGTCACCGCTCTGTGTCCTACTGCGCATGCTCAAACTTAGGGGATCATGGGAGACTTCACAACGGATCACGTGTCACATACTGTGTAGATTAGAAACAAGACAGTAACATTTCCCAGGCACTGTGCTAGGGAAAGATAGTTTCTTCTGCATGTAGATGTGTATACTCCTCCTGGTCCTTAATATATTTCTTTAAAGCTGCTTCAGTTCCTCCCTTTTGGTCAATGTTGATATGAAGGAGGTAACCTGAATATGACATAACCCCTGAGGCTGTAATCAGGGCCGCCAACAGAAACGAACCCATTTTCTTATTGTGATACAGAATAAAACATTACAATGCAACCTGTTTATTTTTATATTTTCAACAAAAGACATGTACAGTAACTGCCTGCCTGCCTGGGTGGGTGAGTGGGTGAATGACAGTGACTGGGTGGGTGAATGAAAGTAGAATGGTGGGTGGATAAATGATAGTGGGTGAATGACGGTGGGTGGGTGAATGATGGTGGGTGGGTGAATGACGGTGGGTGATTGGGTGAATGACAGTGGGTGGGTAGGTGAATGAGAGTGGGTGGGTGAATGACAGTAGGTCGTGGGTGGGTTAATGACTGTGGGTTGAATGACGGTGGGTGGGTGAATGACAGTGGGTGGATGGGTTAATGAATTACAGTGGTGAATGACAGTATGAATGACAGTTTGAATGACAGTGGGTTGGTGGGAGGGTGAATGACAGTGGGTGAATGACAGTGGGTTGGGTGAATGACAGTGAGTGGGTGGGAGGGTGAATGACAGTGAGTGGGTGGGTGAATGACAGTGAGTGGGTGGGTGGGTGAATGACAGTAGGTGGGTGGGTGAATGACAGTGAGTGGGTGGGTGAATGACAGTGGGTGGGTGGGTGAATGACAGTGAGTGGGTGGGTGGGTGAATGACAATGAGTTGAATGACAGTGAGTGGGTGGGTGAATGACAGTGAGTGGGTGGGTGAATGACAGTGAGTGGGTGGGTGGGTGAATGAAAGTGAGTGGGTGGGTGTGTGAATGACAGTGAGTGAGTGGGTTAGTGAATGACAGTGAGTGGGTGGGTGAATGACAGTGAGTGGGTGGGTGAATGACAGTGAGTGGGTGGGTGAATGACAGTGAGTGAGTGGGTGAATGACAGTGAGTGGGTGGGTGAATGACAGTGAGTGGGTTGGTGAATGACAGTGAGTGGGTGGGTGAATGACAGTGAGTGGGTGGGTGAATGACAGTGAGTGGGTGGGTGAATGACAGTGAGTGGGTGGGTGAATGACAGTGAGTGGGTGGGTGAATGACAGTGAGTGGGTGGGTGAATAACAGTGGGTGGGTGGGTGAATGACAGTGGGTGGGTGGGTGAATGACAGTGGGTGGGTGGGTGAATGACAGTGGGTGGGTGGGTGAATGACAGTGACACTTTACAGTGACTCGGGTGGGTGACAGTGACTCGGTGGGTGACAGTGACTCGGGTGGGTGACAGTGACTCGGGTGGGTGACAGTGACTCGGGTGGGTGACAATGACTTGTTGGGTGGGGTGACTGGGTGGGTGGGGTGACAGTGTGGTTGGGTGGGGTGACAGTGTGGGTGAGTGGGGTGACAGTGTGGGTGGGTTAGGATGTGTGTGGGTGGGGAGGTGTGGGTGGGGGTGTGTGGGTGGGTGTGGGTGGGTGGGGGGTGTGGGTGGGTGGGTGACAGTGTGGGTGGGTGGGGGGGTTGACAGTGTGGGGGGTTGACAGTGTGGGTGGGTGGGACACAGTGACTTGTGTGGGAGACTGTGACTGGGTGGGTGGGAGACAGGGCCTGGATGGGAGACAGGGCCTTGATAGTGACTGGGTGGGAGGGAGGGAGACAGTGACTTGGTGGGTGGGTGACTTAGACAGTGACTGGGTGGGTGGGAGACAGTGACTGGGTGGGTGGGAGACTGTTACTTGACATTGACTGGGTGGGTGGTAGACGGTGGGTGGGTGGGTGGATGACAGTGACTGGGTGGGAAACAGTGACTGGGTGGGTGGGAGACAGTGACTGGGTGGGTGGGAGACAGTGACTTTGACAGTGACTGGGTGGGTGGGAGACAGTGGGTGGGTGGGTGGATGACAGTGACTGGGTGGGAGTGAGACAGTGACTGGGTGGGTGGGAGACAGTGACTGAGTGACTGGGTGAAAGACAGTGACTGGGTGACAGTGAGACTGTGACTGGGTGGGTGACAGTGACTGGGTGGGTGACAGTGTGTGACAGTGACTGGGTGGGTGACTTACCTAGACCGGGTGGGTGCAGCTTGCTGCCGGACGCTTTCCTCTCCTGCCCCCGATATCCAGCGGCAGCTGCCCGGGACAGGAGGTGGGCTCGGGGGGGGGGGGGGGGGGCATGGGAGGTGGCTCGGGGGGGCCACGGAAGGTGGGCTCGGGGGGAAGCAGGCCTCAGGAGGAGCTGGTACTTCCCTCTCTTTCCCACGTTGAGAGAGGGTGGGGGGGAAGCAGGCCGCAGGAGGAGCTGGTCCTTCCTCCTCCGTCCCACGTTGGAAGCGGGTGGGGGAGATGCGGGCCGCACGAGGAGCTGGTCCCCCCCCTCCATCCCACGTTGGGAGTGTGTGTGGGGGGGGGGAGAGCGGGCCCTGCGCATGCGTGCCGGGACTTGGGTGGAATCTCCACCATTTTTTAAAAACTTTTTTTTTTACATTTATTTAATTAACTGGCGCCCGACCGCGCACGGGGCCCGGGACGCTAGTGCCCTTTCTCCCCCGCTGTTGGCGGCCCTGGCTGTAATACAACAAAAGTAACAAACACACACACGTATGTTCTCTGTGTCTCTCAGAAGGCTGGGGCAGCACAGGCAGGGCTTCTGGCTTTCTCTTTGAAATGTAGATTGACCTGATTTTATCATTTACTTTATTTTGCAAGTTAATAACCAGAGCCCCCCATCTCCCCACACAGAGCCCCTTTGTTGCTCCCCACACAGAGCCCCCCATCTCCTCCCTCACACAGAGCCCCCCGCTCCTCCCCCACATAGAGCCCCCACTGCCACCTCACACAGAGCCCCTCTGCTCCCTCGCACAGTGCCCCCCCTGCTCCCCACACAGAGCCCCCCTGCTCCCCACACAGAGCCCCCCTACCACCTCGCACAGAACCCCCCTGCCCCCTCGCACAGAGCCCCCCTTGATCCCTCACACAGAGCCCCCCTTGATCCCTCGCACAGTGCCCCCCCTGATCCCTCACACAGAGCCCCCCCTTGATCCCTCACACAGAGCACCCCTGCTCCCTCACACAGAGCCCCCCTGCTCCCTCACACAGAGCCCCCCCTGCTCCCTCACACAGAGCCCCCCCTGCTCCCTCACACAGAGCCCCCCCTGCTCCTTCACACAGAGCCCCCCCTGCTCCCTCACACAGAGCCCCCTTGCTCCCTCACACAAAGCACCCCACTGCTCCCTCACACAAAGCACCCCACTGCTCCCTCACACAGAGCCCCCACCCCCGCTCCTCCCTGTGACGATGGGGAGGATTTGGCCCGGGATTAAAGGGCTTACCCCCCAATTGGCCACCCTCTACCCTCACCTGGGAAGCATGGGGTTAACTGGACTGAGGTCCAGTAATGTGTTTTGCTTTGCTTCAATATCCAAAGGTGTATAAATGTATTGTTTCTGGGCCTTTGTCTGCATCACACACACACACTAGGATCCATCCGGGAGTACAAGGGTTAATAGTTCTTTAATGATTATAGCCCTTTGTGTAATTTTCCCGCCTTTTCAGGCACCATTTTGCAGGGTCCCATAGGCCGCCATTAGGGCCCAATGCATTCTAATGGCGAATCTTGCTGTTTTGGTCCTGTTTCCTGTGAAGACCAGCAGGTGGCGTCTGAGAGGAGGAGCGTAGGTTTCCCATTGTAAGTCAATGGGCCCATTGACTTCAATGGAGATTCCTCGAAGGAGCTTTCCAGGAACGAGTTGGCTGCCGTTCAAACCACAAAACCGCAAAGCGGATACTTTTTCAATAAGAGAGCTTTGATCACTTAGCAGTCAAGTTCAACGTTAAGTGGTGTGGGAATAAACAGTACTAGATCACCTAGAAATAAAATTCTTTTTGCCCCTAGTTCCTAGACCTCCCCCCACTCGACCACAACCGGGTCCCCGAATCATGGACCCCCGATAAGGGTCACCCCGAGAAGAGCGAGTCGCGCCATAGGTTCCAATGGTGGCGGCAGAAACAGCTCAAGAAAACGGCTAAGTGTAAAAAGCTGAAATTTAGGAATCCATAGCTCCGGTTCCAGAGGGTCCAGAGGATCAGGGTTTGGGGTACCTGTAGTCACTGCTCCGGCATCGCTGCAGAACCATCCTTGACCCTCTTGGACCAACCCGACGGAGTATGGACCCCCTTGAAACTTCGGGACTTTTCCCATAGACTCCAATGGCGGCCAATCTCCGTTGACCGGCTATGGCGGAAAACCCTCATTGACTTCAACGGCGGCGTCGCCCCATTGAAAGTCTATGGCGGCGGATTCCCATAGCCGCCAACGGCGGCGGTTTGCCATTGAAAGTCTATGGCGGCGGAGCCCGTTGTTTTCAATGGGGATTTAGTGAAAAACCGTGATTTAATTTAGAGCGGAGTTTTTTGTATTTAAATAGGAAACGGTTTAAGGTGTATTTGTGTAACTCCGGTTCCGAAGGTTGTAGCAAGTCGCAAATTGGACCATAGGGTGTCCAAGTTCCGGCATTGAGAACTGGGAAGTTTGGACCCACTGGACCCAACGGAACCGGATATTTTAATATGTTTGTGTTTTATCTTTAATACTGTGTCCCAAAGCAGGGATAAAAGCCAGAGGAAATTCCTTTGCATACCAGGGTAGCATATGGCCAGAGAGGCGACCCAATGTCTAGAATTTAAGTGCTGTTCAAAGGAGTTTATCACCTACACTGTTTACAGGAGGGCGGAGATGACTCAAACAAGAGCAGGCTATAAGTGTCCCATTTCACACCTTACAACAAAGGGTATCCTGCCAGGAATTCTGTTTAGTAGACTGGCTGGCATTCCTGATGCAAATGTGAGGGCTGCAGAAATGAGACCCCAGAGTCCAACTGAGCATGTGCCAATTAGCTGGGGGGCATGTATCAAAATGTATTCCCATGTTAGTGAGTGGCTAGAGGTAATTGAAAACCAATCACCTGTACTTAATGTTAAGGATAGGGTTACAAAAGGTATATAATCTGTGGTCAACCCTTTATCCTGTGTTCTTCTATACCATCTTGATTGCTGAGAGAAATGCTATGCAATGTCTTCATGCCAGAGGTTTTTCATGTCTTTGGTGTCTTGATGATTATGAAGATTGCTGTATGAATTGCCAGTCCAGATGGGAATGTTTCATCATTTCCATTTTAAGTAAGTGTCCATATTTTGCCTGTTATCTGTATAATCTGTTGTGTTCACCTTTATCAAGGAATAAATTATATTTTATCATATCTAAATCTCGTCCCAGTTCAACCCAGTTATATATATATATATATATATATATATATATATATATATATATATATATCAAACAGAAAAAGAAAAAAGCTGCGCCTCTGATAGAAGTAAACCAGTGTGGATGTAATTGTTCTAATAAATCTTAATTAAATGTGAACTATTGTGGGGGTATCCCTAAATTACATAAGCAATTAATATAAACACCTACAGATCATAAATGGGCATATACCAAATATAAAACAACATGAGATTTAAAATAACATATAAAGAAAAAGCAAACAAGAAAGAAAAACCAGTCCACAAAATGTTCCAATAAAAATAGATGGGTGCTGGTATGCAGGGTCTCCGGCAGCTCTCAATGTGGACAAACCACGTCCACAGGGTATCTAAAAGGAAAAAAAGAGGAGAGAGCGCACGCCCATAGCGTAAAATTGTATATTTAATGAGGGGAAGGGGGGGAGGGGGGGTAAAAAATGCACTTACAAAAGTACAATAAAATCAGGCATATGTGATAATAATCACCACCATCCGGTTCAAACTGCAAGCTCTTTGGGACAGTCCCAGGCTCCGTTGGTGAAGGATCAACGTCCCCGCAGGTTTCCAGGGCTGGTGTGCTGTTAGAGAGTCCAAGAAATCAGTTCCTTGTAGTGTAAATCTCTATAGCACTTGCGCATGGATAGGTCCGCTCCAGCGCTTGGTGTTGACTTCAATGTCAGTGCGTCTAACGTAATGACGCTCCCTGACGCGTTTCGTCAGTCACGGCCAACTTTTTCAAAGGGATGACTTGAGAGGGGGAGGTCCGGTATTATATATGCACAACATGATGATGCTAAGTATTTGGAACGCCCCCTCTCAGCTGAAAAGTGCTTTGTGCTGATATACATAGTTAACCTGTATAGTACATACATAATTATATCGTAACTTGAAAGGATTGGAGGAGATCATGTATGAAAGGATATTTGTGAGAGAATCATATCAATATTGTGAGACATAGTCCCAGCTGTACTTGGGTCATTACACATAGTTGAAAACATATAATTTACAGAAACGATTCATAATAGCAGTTAATTAATGTGTTAATGTTTAAATATACACCCTTCAATATCCTAAACCGCTTAGCAGATGGATATAAAGGGTTACACCAGACATTTGTCACTTCTGAACTCGTCTGTGAATTGCACACCAAATGGGCTACCTAATTCAATTAAATATAATATATATAAAATCTTGAATATATATATATATATATTTTTCACATGAAATATTATTATACATCCTCATGGATGCAGATGGTTAAATATATTTCAGATGTCACCCATATATATAGTGGTGCAATTCCATCGAGGCTTATATGAAGTACATATTATAAGTACATCATTACTCCAATTAAACTGAATATATAATGCATTGTCTGAAAATTACTCTAAATACAGTATAAATATACACACATAACAATAACCAAAAAATAGAAAAATAAATAACATTTAAAAAACACAGTGAATCATGTTTTCCTATGAATAGGGATATCTAAAATCATGAGAACATTGAGGAGATCAATAATATCTGGAATCTATATGCCACGAACAGAGCAAGGGCCCGGAGGACCTGATAAGGCAGTGTAATGGACAGGTATAATTTGATAAATAAAGTGTCAGAAATATATATATTTATATTTGATGTGTGTGTATGTGATGAACACTGAATAGCTCATATCCATTGTTTCATTTATAAACAAATTAGTGGTGAATACCTTATTCTATTAAATAAACTTGTATTTCTTATATTTAGTATTAATAATAATAATAATTGCTAAATGTATACTCAATAATGTAACTTATATTTTGTGAATGGTGTCAGGTAGGTAGTCAGCATCAGATCTCAGTGGGAGACGAAGGGTGTCAAACCAATACCGTGTAATATTACCCAATAGCCCAAATAAATTATATGAAATATTTTTATCTTAATTTTATAATAATATAAATAAATCGTGTGAATGAGTGATGTAACCCAAATCCCAGACGGGAGAGAGGAGGGGGGGATGAAGGGGGGGAGTGGGGGGGGGGGATGGTTTGGAGACCTCAGGAGGAGATCCAGACAAAGGATGGCAATGGAAAGCAGAGGAAGAGGACAGGAAGAGGTGTCCAAGGAACCAGTCAAACAAAAGTACTGACGTCTAAACATTCGTTTAGTCCCCCAGGGGTGAGAGTGCCCAATTGGTGAATCCAAAAGGTTTCCCGCCTGCACAGGGTCTTGAACCTATCTCCTCCTAGAACACATGGAGAAATGGTCTCTATTCCCATAATTTGCATGGTCTTGGGGTTTTGTTGGTGAAATAATTTGAAGTGTCGAGAGACACTATGATTGTTGAGACCCTTAATTACATTTCTCCTGTGTTCCAGGAAGCGCGTCCCTAGTGTTCTTGTGGTGCGTCCAACATATTTTAAACTACACCCACACTGAATAACATATATAACATAAGTGCTGAGACAGGTGATGGAACTATTGATGGCATACGTGTTACCCCTACTTAAGGAGACGACATGAGTTTGGTTCAGGAGATGCCTACACGTGATGCATCAACTGCGACCACAGGGATGATTGCCTAATGGTCCCCTACTCTTGGGAGTCGTGAGATTGGAGCAAGACTTCAGTCTAGTAGGAGCTAGCATACTTTTAATGCTTCTGGCCTTCCTATATGTCACAGTGGCTCTATCCGGCAGGGTAGGTCCTAAATGGGGGTCACACTTAAGGATGGACCAATGATCATTAAGAATTTTGTTAATATTTTTGGATGACTGGTTATAGGTAGTAATGAACCTTACTGTGGACATCTCCATCTCTGTATGTACTGCTGGGGTGTCATAACTTGATCGATTTCTCTTCTGTTGTTTATTTTTCGATTTTTCAAGTAGGGTGGATCTAGCAATGGAACTCACCTTGTCAAGAGAGTCGGATATCAGGACCGGATCATAGCCTTTGGAAAGAAATTTCTTCCCAAGTAGAACAGACTGGCTTTTGAAATCAACATCCCTTGTGCAGTTCCTACGTATTCTGTGGAACTGCCCCAAGGGAATATTGTTGAGCCAGTGTTTATGATGGTTGCTGGACGCATGAACGTAGCTGTTCACAGACACAGACTTAAAATGTGTGGTGGTGATAATATTTGAGTCTGGTGGTGATAATATGCGTAAGTGCTATAGAGATTTACACTACACGGAACTGATTTCTTGGACTCTCTAACAGCACACCAGCCCTGGAAACCTGCGGGGACGTTGATCCTTCACCAACGGAGCCTGGGACTGTCCCAAAGAGCTTGCAGTTTGAACCGGATGGTGGTGATTATTATCACATATGCCTGATTTTATTGTACTTTTGTAAGTGCATTTTTTACCCCCCCTCCCCCCCTTCCCCTCATTAAATATACAATTTTACGCTATGGGCGTGCGCTCTCTCCTCTTTTTTTCCTTATATATATATATATATATATATATATATTTTTTTTTTTTTGGTGTGTATTATTAATAGTCGGTCACAAAGCTCCCGTCACAGGCTTATTAATAAAAATGGTGGCAAGCGGCGGGATTGAACTGGACCTATATTACTAATGTTCTGCGGGATACTGTAATATAGTGGGAACTTGATGGTAATTGCAAATTCCTGGGACTAAAGATATTGAACACACAGTGTACAACATATAACACAAGATATGGCACCTCCTCACTGTTCCCCTACTTGTGAGAAGCATTGCCTCCAGAACCAAAGTGCCGGCCATCCGTCTGACTGGAGCCGGGCACTGAGACCGGAGGAGTGCATCAAGTCGGCGCGGGGACCAGCAGCCAGCAAGGCTGAGAGAGAGGCAGCATTCGGTGAGCATGAAACCCGGCAGGCTGAGCAAAGATCAACACCTGCAGCTTCTGTAACCATCACACCGCCCGGAGAGCAGGGATGGACCCAGCTCTGGGATGGCAGAGACTTGTGGATGGAGCGGGTGGTCTCGGAGAACACAGAAGTCTTGCACCAGGAGAGGTAACGGCCGTTGCGGCGACCGTCCATTTTCCCTGAAAGAGCTAGCACTGGTGTGTGCGTTGGGCAAGACGTGGTTCCCGGCGAAGTGGACCCAGTTCCTGGCGTCGGTACTACACCGACCCGCTTATCCCCTCTCAGAGCCCGGCGCTCAAGCAACTCCGCTCTGGACTCCGTTGTCCCTTGCTGGGGTTAGTCCACTGGTGGCGGAGAAGCTCCGGTAGGCTCTGCGGCACTGCCACCAATCGGGCCACAATAATGCCCGGTGCCCTGACCGTGCGTGGTCGGGCGAAGAAGCCCCTCAGGGCCAGCGCTCACGAGCTGCGGAAAAGATGACCAAGTTTGCGGCATCCTCTGATGGCTCCCTCCCAGCCGGGGCGACAACCCTCCTCGGGGCATCTCCTAGAGAACCTGGATGGGCTGCATCAGCAACAGCAGCGGAGAGCGGCGGCCATCCACCTGATCCCGGCGGAGAACCGGCGGCGGCGGAGAAGAAGCCGCCACTCCGGCATCCTGTCGGCAGTAAGGGCTAGTGGTAGCCAGGGAGGGACAGCAGCAGGTATGGCAGCTAGAGTTTCCCATTACCCTGGCCGAGCCTCAGGGGGTGTCTCAGATCAGCAACCCCCTTTTGCAGCCTGGCTATGGGATGGGGGTATCCTGGGCAGTGGCAAGCTTGTGCCACCCCAGGGATGCCTGCCAGCCAAGAGCTAAGGCGGTTGCATCTGGAGAGGTGCCCCTGAGCTCATCCCTGGTAAGGGGGAGACAAGATCAGGGAGGTAGGTGCACTCAGGTAGTTCCAGTGTCTGGGTTAGGATTGCCCAGGGGAGAGAGGAGTGCAGGTGGGCTGCAGGGAGGTAAGCAGCAGGCTGAGGTGCTGGGCCTAGGGGAGGCTAGGCAGGGAGACACCGTGGAGCAGGGGGAGATAGGAGGTCAGTGGGGTGTCAGGCCGCTGGCAGAAGCTAGGGATGGGCTAGGTATGCAGGAGATCCCTTGTTCTGACTGGCCAGGAGTGACCCCCCTGACAGATTCCTCAGGGTTCCCAAAGGAGGGGCTGTGGGTAGATAGGCAGCCAGGGAGGAGAGTCAGGAGTATAGCAGAGCAGCTACGGGTGGGCACAGAGCCCCGCAGGTAGGGTCCCTACAGGATAGTGACATAGCTCTTTCCCAGACTTGGTTGACAGGAAAGCGACGGTCTGTGCTGGATAGCTGGTCTCCTGCGGGTGCAGAAACATGCTAGTTTCTGGGCAGTGTGCAGCCTGGTCTGCAAAGGGGCCCCTTCACAATGGACTGGGTTCACCAGGCACTGGGAGCGGGGCAGAGGGGGGCAAAGGAGAATGCCCGGCGGCCACGGTGGAGCCCTGCTCCGCAGGATCTAGATTTCACTATCCACTGTGGCCAGGACAATGTACTGGACAATGCCGGAGGACAATTTTGCCAGGCCAACCCTCAGAACTTATTGAGTGCTTCAAGGGCGCCAGTGGTATCCCAGTGCCAGGCGGAGGCAGCTGGGGCACCAGGCACCCATTGAGCAGGGGAGGTGTGACAATGGGGAGGATTTGGCCTGGGATTAAAGGGGTTACCCCCCAATTGGCCACCCTCTACCCTCACCTGGGAAGCAAGGGGTTAACTGGACTGAGGTCCAGTAATGTGTTTTGCCTTGCTTCAATATCCAAATGTGTATAAATGTATTGTTTCTGGGCCAGTGTCTGCATCACACACACACACTAGGATCCATCCGGGAGTACAAGGGTTAATAGTTCTTTAATGATTATAGCCCTTTGTGTAATTTTCCCGCCTTTTCAGGCACCATTTTGCAGGGTCCCATAGGCTGCCATTAGGGCTCAATGCATTCTAATGGCGAATCTTGCTGTTTTGGTCCTGTTTCCTGTGAAGACCAGCAGGTGGCGTCCGAGAGGAGGAGCGGTGGTTTCCCATTGTAAGTCAATGGGCCCATTGACTTCAATGGAGATTCCTCGAAGGAGCTTTCCAGGAACGAGTTGGCTGCCGTCCAAACCGCAAAACCGCAAAGCAGATACTTTTTCAATAAGAGAGCTTTGATCACTTAGCAGTCAAGTTCAACGTTAGGTGGTGTGGGAATAAACAGTTCTAGAGCACTTAGAAATAAAATTCTTTTTGCCCCTAGTTCCTAGACCTCCCCCCACTCGACCACAACCGGGTCCCCGAATCCTGGACCCCCGATAAGGGTCACCCCGAGAAGAGCGAGTCGCGCCATAGGTTCCAATGGCGGCGGCAGAAACAGCTCAAGAAAACGGCTAAGTGTAAAAAGCTGAAATTTAGGAATCCATAGCTCCGGTTCCAGAGGGTCCAGAGGATCAGGGTTTGGGGTACCTGTAGTCACTGCTCCGGCATCGCTGCAGAACCATCCTTGACCCTCTTGGACCAACCCGACGGAGTATGGACCCCCTTGAAACTTCGGGACTTTTCCCATAGACTCCAATGGCGGCCAATCTCCGTTGACCGGCTATGGCGGAAAACCCCCATTGACTTCAACGGCGGCGTCGCCCCGTTGAAAGTCTATGGCGGCGGATTCCCATAGCCGCCAACGGCGGCGGTTTGCCATTGAAAGTCTATGGCGGCGGAGCCCGTTGTTTTCAATGGGGATTTAGTGAAAAACCGTGATTTAATTTAGAGCGGAGTTTTTTGTATTTAAATAGGAAACGGTTTAAGGTGTATTTGTGTAACTCCGGTTCTGAAGGTCGTAGCAAGTCGCAAATTGGACCATAGGGTGTCCAAGTTCCGGCATTGAGAACTGTGAAGTTTGGACCCGCTGGACCCAACGTAACCGGATATTTTAATATGTTTGTGTATTTTCTTTAATACTGTGTCCCAAAGCAGGGATAAAACCCAGAGGAAATTCCTTTGCATACCAGGGTAGCATATGGCCAGAGAGGCGACCCAATGTCTAGAATTTAAGTGCTGTTCAAAGGAGTTTATCACCTACACTGTTTACAGGAGGGCGGAGATGACTAAAACCAGATTAGGCTATAAGTGTCCCATTTCACACCTTACAACAAAGGGTATTCTGCCAGGAATTCCGTTTAGTAGACTGGCTGGCATTCCTGATGCAAATATGGGGGCTGCAGAAATGAGACTCCAGAGTCCAACTGAGCATGTGCCAACTAGCTGGGGGGCATGTATCAAAATGTGTTCCCATGTTAGTGAGTGGCTAGAGGTTATTGAAAACCAATCACCTGTACTTAATGTTAAGGATAGGGTTACAAAAGTTATATAATCTGTGGTCAACCCTTTATCCTGTGTTCTTCTATACCATCTTGATTGCTGAGAGAAATGCTATGCAATGTCTTCATGCCAGAGGTCTTTCATGTCTTTGGTGTCTTGATGATTATGAAGATTGCTGTATGAACTGCCAGTCCAGATGGGACTGTTTCATCATTCCATTTTAAGTAAGTGTCCATATTTTGCCTGTTATTTGTATAATCTGTTGTGTTCACCTTTATCAAGGAATAAATTATATTTTATCATATCTAAGTCTCGTCCCAGTTCAACCCAGTTATATATATATATATTTTTTTTTTTGGTGTGTATTATTAATAGTCGGTCACAAAGCTCCCGTCACACTCCCCCACACAGAGCCCCCCCCGCTCCTCCCCCACACAGAGCACCCCCTGCTCCCTCACACAGAGCCCCTCCTGCTCCCTCACACAGAGCCCCCCACTGCTCCCTCACACAGAGTCCCCCCCAGTCCTCCCCCACACAGAGCCCCCCCGCTCCTCCCCCATACAGAGCCCCCACTGCTCCCTCACAGAAACCCCCCGCTCCCTCACACAGAGCCCCCCCCGCTCCCTCACACAGAGCCCCCACTGCTCCCTCACAGAGCCCCCCACTGCTCCCTCACACAGAGCCCCCCCTGCTTTTCCCCCACACACAGCCCACCCGCTCCTCCCCACACAGAGCCCCCCGCTCCTCCCCCACACAGAGCCCCCCCGCTCCTCCCCCACAGAGCCTCCCCCCCCGCTCCTCCCCCACACAGAGCCCCCCTGCTCCCCACTTCCATTTGGAAAATGAGGATTTTGTTAAAAGATGGTATGAAGCTTTAGATCTATTTTCATTCAATCTTATGAGTTTATTCATTGAACAACAGAAAAAACTATTGAAGAACATAGATAAGGAATTGGGTGAAATAAAGGAGAAACTATTGCCTTTTGACAACTCAGTTGAATTTAAAGTTAGACAGGAAATTACAGAAGAAACATGATAAAGTAGAAAAATACATAAGCTTTATAAAAATGAAGAATTTTAGAAGAGATGAAATAGATTACAATAAGGGGGAACAGAGGAATTTGAATAAGAGCAGGAGAGATGAGTGTGATGGATTGAATAAAATACCTATTTCTTCATCTGTAATGTGTACCTTGCTATGCCTATGATCCTTACTCAAAATGGCTACCGCAGCTCCCCCTCCCATCAAGTATGGATGATGGCACCCAACCCAGAATTCCACCCAAAAGCTGATGTGTCCACTAAACTACACTGGCGACACACTTTATTCGAGCTCGGCTAGTCCCACGAATTCGGGTATACCCGGGTGTATTGAGGTTTGTGACTGTTTTCTGCCCGAGTGCATTGAGGTATTTTCCAAGCAGGGATTGAAGCATTTTATTCCCGCTGGCTGCAATACTGCACAGTATATATATATATACTGCAATACAATTCATGAATTTATGCCATCTGGTAGACACGCGAAGCATTGCAGCCTATTAAATCCTAATCATTATCATTTAACAGATCAGCCGCCCGTCAGCCAGGCATGAACCCAGGCTGGGAAGGCAAACGCAACGGGGCTTGTCAGAGGTGAGGAGCGGCGCATTCCAGGTATCTGCCAGGTACATACTGGGTATTTGCTCGAATAAAGTGTGTCGGTGCAGTACAATAACAAGACCATAAACTACAATAACAAGACCATACAAGGACATGACCTAACAAGAACCAATGAGACACTGACCTGTGCATTTGCACACAACCCTTAGACCCTTAGATGAGACAGCTCCTTTTTTTGCATACAATCTCTCCCCTGAGTCCCTATATAAGAAACAGCGGGCTGTAACAATAAAGGAAGCATTTTCATTCTGAACTCAGTGTCAGTGTGATTTTTCTCGTGCATGCACAACCTACATAGGAAACAATTTGGACGGGGACAGATACTCTGCAGACGTTTGGTCTGATCCAACTCAGCTGGCGCCCAACGTGGGGCCCCGGGTTGTGAACCAACAGACAGCCGTGAACAGAGGGACCGAGGTGGACCAAATACGGACGCGGCAGGAGACTGATCACCTCTGGAGTACGGTAAGATAACATTTATTATCTACCGATACGCACTGTCTCCGCTGTTGGTCTATTTCTATGTCTCATACGGCTCTTCGAAGGTCACCTAAAGACAGGTAGATATCTTGCCCGGAGCCTGTTTTAAACTCAAACCTGTTACCTAGATTATCTGTCACCCGGTATATGTTATACGTGTTAGTCGGTGCCGCAAGTGGGAGCCCGAAGTGGAGTGGGATTTTTGCCGGCCGACTAGGGGTCTTGTTATTGTACGTTGTAAACTTGGTGGAAGGAGGGGAATGGGGAAGTAAGGGAAAGTCATACAGAGAGGAACACGATTTTCCCGGTAGTGACAGCGCAGTGTGCGCGTTGCGGAGGGAGGAGTGTTGAGGTGCGCGTTATGGTTGGTAACAGCGCGGTACTCTGCCGACTAATTCCTGAACAACCTTTTCCTCTCTCTCGTAATCAAGTGGTATGTCATGTCCAAAATGTGTTTGTGTATTAATGTTGAGAAATCATAAGGACGGGTGGGGATTGCTGAGAGTAAAAGAGGAAGGATATAGCCCACAGGTACTTGGGCGACAATCCCTAGACGTTAAGCTGCCCGAACTCCTGTTTTTTCCGCGTTAGCATACACTTTTCCAGTAAAAAAAAGAAAGTAAGGGAAAGAGAGTGAAGAAGCTTGAATTCAAGTTCCCATAAAGTGTAAAACCATGGGAGCACAGGCGAGTAAGACAGAGAAAGGAGTCTTACCCTGCCACCTAGTAGCCGAGAGAGAGGGAGAGGAGCATGTTAAGAAAGCAAGTAGACTGTTTAAAGTATGTGGAATCAGCACAGGGAAAGGCAGGTTGCAGCCAGAAGAGTGGCGAAAAATATTGAAAGAAAAGAGAGGAATTTTGAGTGATAACAACCTGCTGAAGACAGCGGAAGCCTGGTTTAATGTCGCCAAGGCTGTCCACAGAGAAAAATGGACAGAGCAGGAGATAGAAAAGGGAGGGAAGGTTGTATTTCTTTATCACCCTTGCGGTGACTGTACAAGTAACCCCCCTGAAAATGACCAACCCCCACCCTATGCTGGTGCTGACCCACCCCCCTGGACATGTTTAAGGTGTGGCACCCGAAACCCCTAATTCCGGGAAGATTGTTATAATTGTGGTGCGCAGCGCCCCCGTGTGACTGATTCACCTGTACCCACTCCTTTGTTACCTTCGCTCCCAGTGCCGACAGCATCCCCGCCTATACAACCCACTACCCCGCCCACGGATGACAAATCAACCTTGACTGCCCATGTAGCACAACTATATCCTGTGCTGCATGTGGACGGTTCCTATTATACCCCGACTGCGCCCCTAATGCCCCTGATGCCAGCCCTTTCACCCCAAACAACCACTGCCCCAGCGAGAGGGATTCAAGTCTACCCCGACACAACAATAGCACACAGGCCCAGCAGCAGTGTCCACTACAGTGCGCCCTATAGTTTTGACTCAGATGTTGAGTCACAGGCCGCTGCATAGGAGGCGAACATGACCTGGAACACCAACCCCAGACCCCCCCCAGTACCCGACCGTGGCCCAAGGTTATATGGGCAGACGCCCAAGCAGGTAGAAGGCGCCCCAATAATGTATGTCACCCCCCCCCCCAAGCCTCCTCCCTGGTAACCACCCTACCAGACCCAGGGAAACAACCTATTCCCTTTTATCGTAGAGTGGCCCAGATTCAAAAAACGTACTCGGCAGCTCGACGGGATTTGGTTAGCTTATGCGAAATTAAGGCGGGGGAAACATACTGGCCCATAATGGAAAAAAGCCTGACGGACGCTATGGTGACAGGTGATGATACATATGCCTACGGGGTGGACTTTTGTGACCAATTACGTGACTGGGCCAGGGAAAAGTTGGCTGACCAAGCCACCAATATACAAGATGTGACTCAGGAAAAAAGGGGAATCAGTGGAGAAATTCCATATCACATTGTCCCAGGTTTTTTCCGATTTAGGTTTTACCACCTACAACAAAGCCCATAGTAATATGTTATCTGCTGCATTTGTAGCCGGACTTGAGGCACCCATTCGGAAAGGTTTAATTATGGCACGACCAGAATTCCGGGTACTCCCTCTAGATACCCTTTTGTTGGTAGTGAAGGGTCTTCAATCAAGTCAGGCCCTGAAGAAAACCACCCCTATTATGTTGGCGGAGAATGTCTCTGCCCCCACTTATGGCCAAGGTTACAATCATGTGCAGTATGAGCCACGACCACCTCCCACTTGTTTTAATTGCGACCAGCCCGGCCATTTTAAAAGGAACTACACGGCACCTAGACGCCCCCGTAGGAAGCAATATAACCCCGGAAACAGTAATTCCCAGTGGAATCAGGGCAGGGACAATCACTACCCCGATGGCCCATTACCTCCCCGCCAAATGCCCTTTCAGCCCACCAATCATGGTGGGGACCAGCCCCGCTAGGAATCCGGCAAGCCTGTGTTAACCCCCCTTCTAGCCGTAGCCGCCCGGGAAGGAGAAGGTCCCCTAGCCCAGGTTATAATCCCCATAGAAGGTCACCTCACCCCCTTCCTGGTAGACACAGGTGCAGCCAGGAGCGTAATTAGAGCTGCAGACATACCCGACCCTTCCTATTTGTCTGATATTGATGTTTCATGTGTGGGGGTAGATGGCACTCCGCGCTCTAGCCGACTAACATGACCCCTGCAGATAGGTCCCTACCCTGAACTATTTGCACGATTTGTAGTTTCCTCTATCTGCCCGCTTAATCTGCTTGGCGCTGATGTTTTGTCCAGGTTACAGGCCTCCATAATATTCTCCGAGGACGGCCCCATTGATGTAACCTCCCCACTCTGGGAGTCAGATGTCTCTGCCCTTTGTTCCCTTCCGATACTTTTGGCATTAGCGGACAAACCCTCAGCCGCCAGTATACCGCCCGCTGTCATGGATAGGATCCCGTCCAAATGATGGTCCACAGGCCCTGAGGATATCGGGCACCTAACGGTACCACCCATTGTTGTACAGCTCAAACAAGGGGCTCCGCTTCCCCGTAAATTGCAATACCCACTAAAGATAGCACAAGCTGATGCTATCACAAAACATGTTAAGGCTCTCCTTGCAAATGGCGCATTAATACCTTGCACCTCACCCTGCAATACCCCTCTTTTCCCTGTGAAGAAACGCACCGCGAAGGGTGATCCTGATAAGTATAGAATGATTCAAGATCTTCGAGCAGTAAATGATGCAACTGTTTTAGACACTCCCATTGTCCCCAACCCACACACACTCCTTGCAGGGGTTCCGCCCACAGCGCAATACTTTACAGTGGTGGATTTGGCGAATGCATTTTTCAGTGTTCCGTTGCACCCTTCATGTATGTATCTTTTTGCATTTACTCATGAGGGCCAACAGTATACATGGACCGTAATGCCACAAGGGGCACAGAACTCTCCCAGCCAGTTTGCCAAGACAATGGCCACCATTTTAGACACATGGCAGAAAGAGAACGTTTCTGTAACCCTATTACAATATGTTGATGATTTACTCCTATGTGCAGATGATCACAAGTCGGCTGAACAAGCCTCCGAAAGTCTACTATGTTATCTGGCGGATCAGGGATGCAAGGCGACACTCCCCAAACTCCAGTGGTGCTCCACCTCTGTTGTATTCCTCGGTCATTGTCTCTCACACGGAACAAGACATCTCACTCGCGATCGCGTCACAGCCATACTGGACATACCTTTGCCACAAGGCCAGAAACCGCTACACGCGTTCCTTGGACTTATTTCGTACTGTCGCCCCTGGGTTCCAGAAGCCTAGCTGTTGATGCAACCATTGTACGATGTCTTAACAACAAATCCCTTCCAGATGACCCCAGAGGCTTCCAAGAATTTCACTGTTCACAAACAGGTAATATCCTCGGCCCCTGCCTTGGGCCTCCCAGACTATGATTTACCCTTCAAGCTTTTCGTATCAGAATGAAATGGACATGCAACTGGAGTGTTAACACAGCCACACGCTGGCCGATGTCGACCTATTGGTTATTACTCCAGCCGTCTCGACGCTGTGGCTCGTGGTGGACCGTCCTGTCTTCATGCTGTCTTTGCTGCTCAAGCACTGCTGGATAAAACTTCGGACATCGTTCTAGGGCATGACCTCATTATCCTGGCACCACATGACATTGCTGCTATTCTCAATCAGACACAGCCAAAACATCTGTCCGCTGCCAGACACCTCAGGTTGCAATGCTCGCTTCTCATTCCAGATAATGTCACACTTCTCCTGTGCCAAGTGCTTAACCCCTCCACTCTTCTTCCACTTCCCGAGGGGGGAGATGTGCAGGGACACGAACAAGAACAAAGCACAGCTGGAGCCGACCCACCCCATGATTGCTTCGAACTCATGAAGCTAGAAACAGCTCATCTGCCCACGGTGAGTGAAACGCTGATACAGAACCCAGATCTAATCCTGTTTGTGGATGGTTCTCGATATGTTGATCAACAAGGCACCTACCATACGGGTTATGCTGTCACCACAGACTCTGTGGTCCTACTGGCAAGCACACTACCGTCAACAGCATCTGCACAAGAAGCCGAACTGCAAGCTCTCACTGCAGTGTGTAAACTGGCAGAAGGACACACGGCGAATATCTACACTGACTCTAGATATGCCTTTGGTGTAGCACACGATTTTGGCGTCATTTGGCAAACCAGGGGATTTCTGACAGCAGCAGGAACACCAGTGAAACACAGCTCAGCCATACAAGCTCTGATGGACGCCCTACTCCTTCCAAGCCATGTGGCCATCCTAAAGGTAAAAGCCCATGGGAAACTGAACACAGAAGAAGCCAGAGGAAACCATCTGGCGGATGCCGCGGAAAAACGAGCTGCCTGCGGGATACAAGAAGTGGAAGATCGAGTGGACACGACAAGGATGGTTCCGTTAATGCAGAACCTCCCAGTAAATCGAGAATATCTGAAGAAGTTGCAAGAATCTGCAACAAAGGAAGAAAAGGAAAGCTGGAAGAAAAGAGGTGCATCACCCCAAGAAGGAATTTATGAGTACAAAAAGAAACTTTGTCTGCCATGGGCACTGTATCCTGCTGTGGTAAAATGTGTAAGGATTCGGGGAACACGCCCCCTGCAGCGTGCTCCCTCCTTACCTGCCGCATCTCAGTTCCCACTCTCCTTATAGAGCATGCACGCACCCGCGATTCCCTACTCATACCACGGAGCCCGGCCACCCCCCAGTCGCATCACGCATTCTCTCACGCGTGGCGTGTACACATGATGGCGTGCGCCGCCCTCCAGCTGCGAGTCAACTTCATGCCCCCTTGTGGCGTATTCTCTACCCATGCCTAATTTCTCTGATGTCTCTGGGTATGGCATGCGCCGTCCTCTAGCTGCGAGTCAAGATTCCCTGTTGATTATCTGTGTGGCGGCGCTGCCTCTAGCTGCGAGCCTACCTTCCTATGCATCGCTGCCCCTAAGTCTCTTGGATCGCTCGGAGTTCGATCCTTAAGAGAGGGGTACTCTAACGATGCGCGGAACATGCCCCCTGTGGCGTGTCCCTTCCTTACCTGTTTACTTCTGATCGCCGCCCTCTAGCTGCGAGTCAAGATCCTGTGTCTTTAAGGATTCTGAAGCAAGCAACGCCATCTTGCTTTCTGGCAAACCCTGCCCTCTTCCTCCTGACAGGAAGTAAGCCTCTCTTTGACTTTCTCTCTGCTATTAGTCTTTTGCTATCAGCCCTGGTGCCTGCTATACCCATTGCACGCTGTTCCTGCCTGGACCTCCTTGGGACCTTTACTCTCCTTTGGATTCCGGAAGACTGGGACAGTCACTCCTATACTACAGAGGTTAGTTTACTGTCGGGTAGTGTAGGTACCTGCTTAGTAGGGTTCACCTTGACGTGGTAGCAGGCTTATAATTCCTTGGCCAATGGATTAGACTAAGAACCCTTATGTTATGTTTAGTTTTGCTGCACCTTGCTGTTTCTGGCACTATGCCTTTAAGAAGTCTGGACGTTCTCCTAGAAGCAATCCTTCTCTGGATGTTACCTTGTGCTCTGGACTCCATGCCCATGTTCCTGTACCATGTTCCTGGTTTCCGTTTCCAGACTCCCGTGCTGAAGTGTTGGCTTCCCACAACCCCGAGTTGGGGCCTGAAAACGCGCGCACTGCCGCTCTGCTGTCAGAGCATGCGCGCACATGCAGCTGGATCACTCGTGTCTCTGAATAGGCACCGCACCTCCGGACGCGTCGCGCATTCTCATGCGCGCGGCTCGGTCACGTGACTACGTGCGCCGATCCCAAGCTGCGCGGCAACTTACTCCCTTCGTATGCCCTGCGGCCTCCCCACCTCGCTAGTGGGTCCTTCCTTTTCTTCCTGCGCTTGTGAGGAGAGCACAAGCGTGACACAATGGGCACATGGAGCAGCACATCTCTCGAAGACTCTTATGAATGCATTGATCGACAAATACTATGTGGCGCCTGGAATTACCCCAATGACTAGTATTTTCTGCAAATCATGTACAATTTGTACAAAGTGTAACGCAGGACGTGTGGAAAACCACCGCAGAAACACCTTGCAAGGCCCTTATACCCTTTCCTGCGTATCCAGATTGACCATATTCAGATGCCAAAGTCGGGCCGTTTTGAATATGCGTTAGTAATTGTAGATATGTTTTCAGGATGGCCAGAAGCCTATCCTGTCACCAATCTCACTGCAAAAACAATAGCAAAAAAACTCCTGACAGAGGTGGTTTGTAGATATGGGGTACCTGAAGTAATAGAAAGCGACCAAGGCCCCGCTTTCACTGCTACGCTAGCTAAAGAAATTTGGTCCGCGCTAGGGACCACCCTTGCTTTCCACACCCCATACCATCCCCAGAGTAGTGGAAAGGTAGAAAGAATGAATGGCACACTGAAAACTAGAATGTTGAAAATGGCCCAGGAAACAAATATGCCCTGGCCAGATAGTCTACCCATTGCTTTATTTAGTGTTCGATACACCCCACGAGGGGAACATGCTCTATCCCCATTTGAGATACTGTTTGGTACTGCCCCCAAACTTGGTTGTTACTACCCACAGCAGTTACAAATGCAGTCTGATGTTTTGACCAAATATGTAACTGCCCTAGCGCAAGAATTAATCAATATACTGCTGCGGCTGCCTTTATTCTAACAAATCACCGGTTTTTCCCTGGCTTGTTCCTGGAATGCGACTCTGTTCACCCGGAGCATGCCGCGTTCCTTTTGCGTTCCCAGCCACGGGTCATGCCCGGCTGACGCGCGATTGATGCATTTATTGATAATGGTTCAGGATTTAATAGGCTGCAATGCTTCGCGTGTCCGCCAGATGGCAGAAATTCATGAATTGTAATGCGCATGCGCTTCAGTAATGTGTCGACTTGCAGGTGTTTCGTTAAACAATGAGGAAAATCAGGCCTATTCCTGGCTTGGATTGATGCAGGGGGGCTCTAGAGCTGATACCCAGGAATATCAGCACCGGAGGCCCCCGGCATGCATCCGAGGCAGGAAAAATGCATGTACAGCCCACTTCATTACCTTAGCGGCTAACCAATAAGGCAATGAAGGGGTTAACCCACCGTGCCCGCTTTATTGTGGGTAGCGGGGGTGGGTGAAGGGGGTATTTGGCTCTTGGTGTGAGTTTAGGACTTGCGGGGGGGTTGCGGGTGCACTTAACCCCTTCACGACCGTAGCAGTTAATACCTCTACGGTCATGAAGGGGTTAACCCCTCCCGCTACCTCCCCACAAGCCCTAAACAACCACCGTTGGGGCTAATACCCCCTTCACCCACCCCCGCTACCCACAATAAAAAAAATTCACACGCAGCAGCCCCACAATAAATAAATAAATCTAAATAAATAAATAAATACATGAATATAAATATATATATATACATATGAGAAAAAAAGAAAAGAAATAGCGCCCGATCCTTGTGTAAAATCATATAATAAAGGGTTTTAATTTGCCATGAACAGACGATTGCCAACTCACACTTTGTCAAATAAAATCAAGCAATTTATGGGACAAGCCCATGCACCACGCCGATGACCAGATATCACAGCTGTCCTCCGTCTGCATACAGATATTGCCGTTGTAAATCAGCTCTGCTTTGGGATGTGCTGCCAGTAAAACCTTTCTCTTTCACCTCAGTTGGAATAGTAGGTACTTCTGGCTGCATTCAATCTTCCACCGATAGTGTTGCAGGATACTCCTGGACTGACGTCTCTGCTCTGGAGCCTGGGCTGTTCAGCCACCGTAGTTCCTGTACCACGTGACCCTACGCGTTTCATCCGTCTCAGCGGATTTCATCAGGGGATGAAGATCAGGATCCCCTGATGAAATCCGCTGAGACGGATGAAACGCGTAGGGTCACGTGGTACAGGAACTAAGGTGGCTGAACAGCCCAGGCTCCAGAGCAGAGACGTCAGTCCAGGAGTATCCTGCAACACGATCGGTGGAAGATTGAATGCAGCCAGAAGTACCTACTATTCCAACTGAGGTGAAAGAGAAAGGTTTTACTGGCAGCACATCCCACAGCAGAGCTGATTTACAACGGCAATATCTGTATGCAGACGGAGGACAGCTGTGATATCTGGTCGTCGGCGTGGTGCATGGGCTTGTCCCATAAATTGCTTGATTTTATTTGACAAAGTGTGAGTTGGCAATCGTCGGTTCATGGCAAATTAAAACCCTTTATTATCTGATTTTACACAAGGATCGGGCGCTTTTTCTTTTCTTTTTTTCTCTTACAGTAGGTATCGTTGGGAGGTTGGTGAGCCCAAGATTTAAGCTGCCCAGGACTACAATTTCATTTTTTAAGGATTTGTATGGACATTCTATATTCTTATTGTTAACATTGAATAAGAGACTTACACAATTTTTATAGTTATATTTTTCTTTTATATTGTTTTTGTTGCCAACCTACATTTTTTCAATTTTTTCAATTTTTCAATTTTTATATATTTTTATTTTTTGTAACTTGCAATTTACTTAGTATCCTGCCACTATACTATATACACTACCGACACACTTTATTAAAGTGTGGCTGGTACCGCAAGCTGGGATATTTCCCGGCTTGCTTGTGGCTGCCCCTCGGCGTGCCGCGCGTCATAGACGCGCGTTCACGCGTCTTCGGGAGCCTGCGCCCCCTGCACGCGCGTCCAGGGCTCCCCGAGGGAGCCCTGGTGTCCCGCGATCTGCGGGACGGCGGCAGGGGGTTCCGGGGGACCCGGCGGACCCGGTAGCGGTAGGGAGAGCGCCCCGATCGGAGGGCGCTCTTCCGCTGCTTCGGCGCGCGCCCGTCACACTCGGGCGCGCGCCAGGCTACTGCTGCGGCCAAGAACGGGCAAATGCTCGAATAAACTTGGCCGCAGCAGTATTGTTAGACATCTGTGCTGGGTACATCGTTCTTCAGTGTGGGATTTGTTTTGCAAGGATACAGGTGTGTGCTAATAGGGGCGCTGTTAATTATTTTCTGTTTCATATATATATAACAACAACCCCTATAACCCCTAACATACACATACTGTATATGCACATCAATGATACTATAGGCCGGCGGGGGCGAGATGTGTTTGCAGCAGAGAGAGATCCGCTGCTCTCTCTGCGCAAACATCGGCACATTAAAAATTATTTAAAATACATTTTTATTCATAGTGTAGATGTGCAGGGGGTCTCCAGAGATGAACCGCATTGGTTTCAGGTCCGGGGACCCCCTGCTTCCCGAGATACAGGCCCCTTTATGGAGTGAGCAGGGGGTTCCCTGAGCCACAAATCAAAGCTCAGGGGACCACCTGCTCATGCACAATATTATTAAAATACAGAAATGCTGCTTCATTACCATAGCTGATAGCCACTAAGGCAATGAAGGGGTTAAAGCGGGCACGGTGGGTTAACCCCTTCATTGCCTTAGCGGCTATCAGCTATGGTAA
Source organism: Ascaphus truei (assembly GCF_040206685.1). NCBI lineage: Eukaryota > Metazoa > Chordata > Amphibia > Anura > Ascaphidae > Ascaphus > Ascaphus truei. The sequence goes on from NW_027456945.1 coordinate 59,156, forward strand.
TGAAGCAGCATTTCTGTATTTTAATAATATTGTGCAGGAGAGGAGCAGGGGGTCCCCTGAGCTTTGACTTCTGGCTCAGGGAACCCCCTGCTCACTGTACAATATTATTAAAAATACATTCATGCTGCTTCATTACCATAGCACATAGCCGCAAAGGTAAGGAACGAGTGTTTATTGATATGGGGTTTTTATTCATACTGTAGATGTGCAGAGGGTCTCCGGAGCGGAACCGCTTTGGTTTTAGGTCCGGGGACCCCCTGCTTCCCGAGATACAGGCCCCTTTATGGGGTGCCGGTATCCCTCTGCTTTGTTTACATTCCGCGGTCACGTGATCGGGACCTTTAAATGCAGAGGGATACTGGCACCTCATAAAGGGGCCTGTATCTCGGGATGCAGGGGGTCCCCGGACCTGAAACCAATGCGGTTCAGCTCCGGAGACCCCCTGCACATCTACACTATGAATAAAAATGTATTTTAAATAATTTTTAATGGGCCGATGTTTGCGCAGAGAGAGCAGCGGATCTCTCTCTGCTGCAAACACATCTCGCCAGGGGACGGCTTTTCGGCTTCAAAGACAACAGCTCGCAAACACCCCCATGAGTTTTTACACGGCATTGCAGTATTGCAGACAGTGAGAATAAAATGCTTAAATCACAGCCGCGAAAATAACGCAATTCACCCCGGAGGAAAACGACACAAAACCGCACATAACCGGGATAATCTGAAATTCGCGGAGCTAGCCGAGTTAGAATAAAGGTTGTCGCCACTGTACATGGTCGAGTGTTTTCTTCTATTCCAGATCCAGATCTAGATACCGGGACTCATAGACTCGTGCCCGGAGACTGGGTACTCATGAAGAAATTTGTAAGGAAACACTCCCTAGAGCCCAGATATGATGGTCCTTTCCAAGTTCTGTTGACCACAGCCACATCAGTCAAACTAGCTGGCAAGAACACCTGGATACACGCCTCTCATTGCAAGAAGGTTCCAGCTCCCAACGAGGACACCTCAGAAGGAAAATGATTCTATATATCTTTTGCTTGTTGGGTTTGGGGGGGGGGGCACAAAAGGTTGCTATCACCCAACACGAAGGGGTAGTCACGTTTTGGTATAATTCATCCAATACTCCATCCTCGGAAGATGGTCCATTTACTCCGTTACGGTCCCTCCCAGTTAAGTACAATAGTATAAACCCATAGGGACAGCATCTGACTTCCTTATGTGCAAAGCCTGTGGCAAGGGGGGTCATGGACAAGCCATGACTCGTCTAACGTACAGCACAAAAGAGTTCCCAGGCTCATCTGGACAGATGAGTTAGTATACATCTAGGGACAGACTCAGAAATAGATATTTCAAGGGGGGACTGTGATGGATTGAATAAAATACCTATTTCTTCATCTGTAATGTGTACCTTGCTATGCCTATGATCCTTACTCAAAATGGCTACCACAGCTCCCCCTCCCATCAAGTATGGAAGATGGCACCCAACCCAGAATTCCACCCAAAAGCTGATGTGTCCACTAAACTACAATAACAAGACCATAAACTACAATAACAAGACCATACAAGGACATGACCTAACAAGAACCAATGAGACACTGACCAGGCATTTGCACACAACCCTTAGACCCTTAGATGAGACAGCTCCTTTTTTTGCATACAATCTCTCCCCTGAGTCCCTCTATAAGAAACAGCGGGCTGTAACAATAAAGGAAGCATTATCATTCTGAACTCAGTGTCAGTGTGATTTTTCTCGTGCATGCACAACCTACATAGGAAACAATTTGGACGGGGACAGATACTCTGCAGACGTTTGGTCTGATCCAACTCATGAGCAACTGTCAGGACCGCGCCTTCGGTCCCTGCGCTCCCCTGATCACCGGCACCTCCTTAGGCCTCGTTCAGGGTGCCAGAGGCAGGAGTTGGAGGGCGGGCGTTCGGGAGGGAGGGCGGCAGTCTGCTGGGCGATGTGTGTTCATCCTCCCAGCAGACTTTTTCAGGAGTTGAGGAGGCGGGGAGGGGGCGGGGCTAAAGACGCAAGTTAGGGATCCAAGTTGCAGTCATGAAATCATTCTCAAGAATTATTTCATTGGCTGCCTAGGTCCCAGTGACGCTGCTGCAGCTTCAAAAAACGAATTTTTTGTTTATTGAAACTGTAGCCAGCGTCAACTCCGTACTTCGGAGACAGGGCAAGTGCTACCCTGACAACCAGTATTCAATTTGAATACATTGTGTCCCACGGGAGCTCGCACGGCAGCACGCCCTCCCTCCGAAGCCTGCACCCTGAACGAGGCCTTACCATGGCAGCCCATGTGGCCACATCCTCCGCTCTTCCACCGGCTCCCGTTCCAACGGCGCGCCACCCCCGCCTTCCGGAGACACGACGGGTCCATGCCTGGATTGATCTCAGCTGGGCTACACCCTGCCTCAGTTAATCACCACTCTGCCTACATCTGGTCCACTCCTCCCTTCTCGTCCCAATTATAGAGACTAATCCCACCCCTGACATTTGTATTTGTTGGTTGATAAACTTGAAAAATTACTAGTAAGTGAGACCAAACAACTATGGGATGCAATTACTTTAGAAAAATATGTGGACCAAAAACGAATCCCGCGGGGATTGAGAATTTTTAAAACACCCACTACAGATTTTAATAGCGATACATTTATTTCTGAATGGAATCGCATCCTTGACAACTGTTCTTTTGAAATAATTCGCTTATTGATTTCTAAAAGGCGGGCATCCTTACAAAAGTTGGAGGAAGAAATCAACAATATGAAGGACCAATTTGAGACTTTCAAATACAATAGCGAAGTACCAGCATTACAACAAAAGGTCAAAAATAAAATAGACAGTTTGCAAAAATAAATCATTGGTTTCAAGCAAAAGAAATTCTTTAGGGGCAAACATGACTACGAGGGGATACAGCCACAAAAATGGACAATATCAGGGGTCTAACTCTAGACCCATTTTTCATAAACCGCAAGAACGCTGTACTAATACAAGTAATTTGGACAAAAGCAAAACGTCTAAATCACAAAAGTCATCCTCACCTATAGCCCCCAAAATATTCCCAACAAGTCATGGGCAACAATCTACTGTATGAGTAAGGCAGGCCAACCCTCCACTTCAGTGAATTCATCTCTTCAACCGATTAGAGAAATTAACCACCCTCAAAATGATATTTTACATACCAATAAATATCAACCACTAGTGGACCTAGCACAAGAAGGCATTAACATGGGCCAAGATAAGGAAGATAAGCAAACATTTTCTTTTTCAGATTGGAGGCAGGCAAGAGACCAACACTATGCAAAGGAATCAATGGGAGAACTATTGGGGAAACATACAATTACCAAAGACATAAAAAGAAAAAACATTATAGAGGAAAAAGGGGAGGTAGAACGAACAGGAAAAGCACACCGATTCTAAAGTCATTAAACTGTAATATTTTTAATATTAGTAAGTATCAAATAACAGACCAAGGGGCCTATGCAGAGAACTGCGAGAAGCCCTATCTCGCCAGTTTTTTGCAAAATAGGCCTACAGCAATTCAGTAGATGGCGAAAAACTGGCGAGATGAGGAAAATCCGCCAGTTTTTGTTTCTGGGGAAAAAATATCGCCGCGCGACTGGCGAGATGCAATATCTCGCCAGTTATTAAACTCGCTGTATTCTAGTAGCCCCGATCAGCATCTCGTCGCTGATCGCGGCTATAAAATGGAGAGATGTTCTCCAAATCGCTCTGCCAACAAAAGTTGGCAAGAAACTGGAGCTGAGCGGCGATAGGGGACATAGAAAAAAAAACGGCCCTTTTCCTGCCTCGGATTGATGCTGGGGGGCTCCAGAGCTGATACCCAGGAATATCAGCACCGAAGCCCCCCCCATGCATCCGAAGCAGGAATAATGCATTAACAGCCCAATTCATTACCTTAGCGGCCAACCGCTAAGGCAATGAAGGGGTTAACCATCCATTACCATACTTTCTGTGGGGAGCGGCAGTGGATTAAGGGGGTATTTGGAATTTGGGGGGCTGTTTATGGTTTCTGGGGGTGTTGCTGGTCAACTTAACCCCTTCATTACCATAGTGGTTAATACAGCAAGGGTCATGAAGGGGTTAAGCCCGCAAGCGACCCAACCGCAACCCATAAACAACCACTGTGGGGGCGATTACACACTGCACCCACCCCTGCTAACCACAATATATATATATATATATATATATATATATATATATAACAAAACAAAACAGAAATAATAAAGGAGCGCCTAATGCAACAACCTGCCTAACTGTGAATAAGTAGCCAACTGCGTTGATACAACCTATGGGGTGGCTAAAGTGAAATAATATAATTAAAAAACCCTATGTGATTCTAAGATAAAATGTGTAATAACTTTAATACAAAGTGTACATAACAAAATTGTTAAAAAATGCTTCTGGAAAAAAAAAAATTTTTATGTTGTAATACAAAAAATATATAGAATAAAATAAAAAATATAAAAAATATGAAAAAATGAAAATAAAAACTTTTTTCCAAAAAACTTTTAAAAAACCTTAAAAGTCACAGAGTCCTGTTCCAAGTGAATGCATCCAGGTATAGGCAGCCCGTTTATAAGGGATCACAACTCCCTAGGAATACCTATGAAAGAAAAAAGAAAAGAAAACAGGCGCACACCTAGTGCATTAAAGTTTAACAATAATTTTATGGAACATTTAAAACCAGACAAATGCCCACTCACAAGTAAAGCGTTATTTGAAAGCAGTTATGAGATTGGCCCTCATAAGCCAGTGGTGCCGTTCGAGCCTGTAATGGTGTCCTCTCGTGCGCGGTCTCCTTCTACCGGAAGTGACGCTCACCCGGTCTGGTGTCCCGCACAAAACGGAAGTCCCTCCAGGAAACCGAGGCCTCTCCTGACTGCCTCTAGCTGCTGCACCACCAATCAAGCCAAACGATGTGTCCACTGATCTGCTTTGCTGAGCCTCCCACAAGCTGCGTTCCTCTCAGTCTGCTCTCAGTGGGACAAATGTCTGCTCTGCTCTAGCCACGCCCTACGCGTTTCGTCATCGATGATGACTTCTTCAGGGGATACCCATTGGTTGTATCCCCACAGTATTTATAGTGAGGTTCATTTGCAAACATAATTAAAAACAATTAATCAATTACAACATTAATAAAACACTTTAAACTAGTCCATTGGTACAATTACTAATACTACACTGATCACAATGGACAAGTTCTAAGGACCACACTGTACTATTGGAGAATTTTATAGCTCATAAGATGTTAACAAATATATATGGGTAGAAAAAATGAATATTGTACTGAAACTACCTATTTGTGCAATAGAGATATTGCACTACATGTTGATTTAATACATTTATCAATTATCTCTATTGCACAAATAGGTAGTTTCAGTACAATATTCATTTTTTCTACCCATATATATTTGTTAACATCTTATGAGCTATAAAATTCTCCAATAGTACAGTGTGGTCCTTAGAACTTGTCCATTGTGATCAGTGTAGTATTAGTAATTGTACCAATGGACTAGTTTAAAGTGTTTTATTAATGTTGTAATTGATTAATTGTTTTTAATTATGTTTGCAAATGAACCTCACTATAAATACTGTGGGGATACAACCAATGGGTATCCCCTGAAGAAGTCATCATCGATGACGAAACGCGTAGGGCGTGGCTAGAGCAGAGCAGACATTTGTCCCACTGAGAGCAGACTGAGAGGAACGCAGCTTGTGGGAGGCTCAGCAAAGCAGATCAGTGGACACATCGTTTGGCTTGATTGGTGGTGCAGCAGCTAGAGGCAGTCAGGAGAGGCCTCGGTTTCCTGGAGGGACTTCCGTTTTGTGCGGGACACCAGACCGGGTGAGCGTCACTTCCGGTAGAAGGAGACTGCGCACGAGAGGACACCATTACAGGCTCGAACGGCACCACTGGCTTATGAGGGCCAATCTCATAACTGCTTTCAAATAACGCTTTACTTGTGAGTGGGCATTTGTCTGGTTTTAAATGTTCCATAAAATTATTGTTAAACTTTAATGCACTAGGTGTGCGCCTGTTTTCTTTTCTTTTTTCTTTCATATATATATATATATATATATATTATATTACATATATCTTTACACATGTATGTAAAATATAATTATGATTAATCAACCTACAAAGAAATGAGAACGGATATGCATGTAGCTATTTAAAACATCCGATCTGCAATTGACAACATTACTGCCAAATTAAAAACAAAGCCAAATGAAAATAAAAACACATCTCATAAGAGAATAAAGCAAGCACCTATCCAAAGCAGTTAAGAGTAAGTTGGTATACAACTTACTATTGAACAATGTGTGCATGAAGCAAATAATATTTACATCATGTACACAATTGCTATCAATGCTCCAAAACAAATACACACTTGAAAGTAAACATTCTATATAAACAAAGCAAGTCGACAATAATAAATTAACACACAATTAATGCCATCCGAAATACATTACAAGCATATCTAAACAAAAATCCCTATTCAAGATTGCTAGACAAACATAGAACCAGTGCAAAAACAAATTTATTCCTAACTAACACGATCATAAACAATCTAAATGCACCAAATAAGCCACATTAAACAATTAAGGCAGGGTCCCAACATATGCAATCATAATCATCGGAAATGAAAGAAGTAATTCTACAATACACAGTACACACAAAATAGTAAGCAAACAGGGAAAAGACTTGTAGAAAACATGGGAAAATGCAATAAAAATTTGAAAACCAACCCTTTAATAAACATGTATATATATAGCTCAAGAGGGATATATATACATACATGGGCATGATTATAACATTGAATAAATAAATCCAACTTGTGAGAAAAAAACAAAAAACAACATTACAAATTAAATTAAATACATTTCTTGACTTTACTTACCATTAGATGACCAATGACCGACTTGAGGGAAAACCGCTATGTCTGCAACACATCCAAAGACAGGAACCAGCAACCCATAAAATAATTAACCTTTGTAATCCAATGTGGTGTCTTCTTTCTTTTCTTTATAATCATACCGTCTGTTGTCTTCTTTCTTTTCTTTATAATCCATACCGTTTGTGGTCTTCTTTCTTGTCTTTATAATCCATACCGTCTGTGGTCTTCTTTTCGGGGTCTTCTTCACCGTCTGCGGCGTCTTCGGGGTCTTCTGCCTTCTTCTTCTGTAATGCAGGTCCATCTTCTTCTGAGGGGAGGTCCTCTCCCCACGGTGTCAAGCTGGAAAATGAGACGACAGAGATATATCATAAATGGATAATAATTTTGTAGATAGGTTAAATATTGAACTATTACCCTCACTGGGGATCACTAGTCGTCTTCTGTTCTCCTTCTTCCTCTGTTGGACTCTCCCCGCTCTAACTCCTCTGCTCCTCTTTTTCCCAGACTCTGGGATTTGTTGGGAGCCTCGCGGTCCCATAACGGATACTGTTTTTCCTTGTCTCTTTCTCTCTCCTTCTCTCTGGACTTCTTTTCTTGTCTCGGTGCTTTGTCTAAAAAATGATGAGGAGATGTATTAATTATTTTGACTTCTTTAGGTCTAGTATCCTTTCCTATGTCAGGGTTTGGAGGGAGATGGGATTGTCCATTTGATGGTACACTGTTAGCCTCCTCTGCCGGCAGTGGCTCTACCTCAAGGGCCGAAAAGCGACTGCCGGGAGCTGAGGCCATCCTGGAACCCTCTGTGGTGTAGGGGGAATTGGTCCTGTTGTCCCTAGGGGCATGATGCTGCCCCTCCCTGCCTCTAGGGGTATGGGGGTGATAACCCCCCCCCCTCCACCACGTCTGGAACCTGAATTTTAATCGCCCACCTCGCCTATTGTGGCTGTAATTACGTTTCCAGACCCTGACTTTATCTGTCGCATAATCCTCTTTATCTCTACTCAATTTAAGATCCTTCCTTTCCGTAACTTCCTTCTCAAAAGTGAGAACTCTTTTCTCAGTGATTTCATTAAACTCTTTGAAGTCCCTCGTATCTGCAAATGGTTTCAAGACCTCTTGGATGCTATCAATTTCTAATTCGAGTTCTTTCACTTTATTATCCCTAAATTGTATCAAGAGTCTCATTAAGGAGAAGGAACAATTGTCCATAGTGTCATTCCATTCCTTAGTGAATTCTATATTAGTCTCAAAAGTGGGAGCTTTTGTTATTCTCAGTCCCCTAGGAATTATTTTCCTATCTATGTAGTCCTGAAGGGAATATGCGTCCCACCAGTGGCGCATCTCATCCTTCATGAGTTTTTCCAGTTTATAAAAATTCTCCTTTATATTAACATCATTGTCTATAATCATCTCATTTGTTACCTCTGGACATGAGACTAAACCACTACGCCTCATATTCCTCTCTTTTGCAGTTTGCATCATGGTTCTAACTATAGTCCTAGGTTCTGGCCCTAGATTTCAAAATAAACTCTTTAAATTACTGTGCAATACAATATAATTATTTTAGGCTGCCACTAAACGGTTTGAGTCAAAAGACCACATATAAAAAACAAAAAAGTGTGGCGCCAAAAAATATTATTACTGTGATAAAATGAATAAATGAAACTATAATTATTAAATAAAGAATTGTGTAAAGTGACAAATATATTGAAATTGTGTATATCTCTTAAACTAGTGTGACCTTTATAAATTCTATTATAACACAACCAATAAAAATTGTCATAACAGTGCATAAACGTGCAAAAAAAAAAAAAGAAGCAGAAAAATCAATAAAAATCCAACCAGTCCTTCAATAATTAGTCCATAATGATGAGGTTTCCGATAATGATAAAAGGGGTCTTTGGGCTGCTCTCACACGGGGTAAACCAACTCCACAGATATCTATAGACAGAAAAAGAGAGAGAGCGCACGCCCCATAGCATAATACTGCATAAAATTTATTAAAACAGGGGAAGGGGGGTTTAGGAATCGCACTCACAAGATGCAAATAGTTAAAAGGCAGTTTGTGAATATATCACCACCATCCGGTTCTGGATACTGGAACACGTCTCCGTGGACTCCTTCAGGGCTGCCAGACACGATCACCAGGAACCAGATGTATAAGGCTCCGTTCGCTGTCTGTGTGTAGTCCAAAATCCAGCTCTCACTTCCAATGGCCGCCGATTGTATTCCTGCGCTTGGTGTAGGCTTCTGCGCGTGCGCGGCGTCGTCGTGATGACGTAATCGCGCTCTCAGTACCCTGACGCGTTTCGTCACCTGACCGGTAACTTTCTCAAAAGGCTGATGCTGAATGGAATCAAGTCCTGCCCTTATATAACCAGTCCGTTGCCAGGCAACCCGTAATCGGGTGATTGATTCAACCTGAATAACACTAATGGGGCTAATACATGTCATAGGTGCTAATAACATAGAGGACTAGTTTTCTAAGGGCTGATAAGGACTAATGCACTTAAGGAATGAACATGAAGTGGATATATATATATATATATATATATATAATTGAAAATCCTTATGGACGATGATATAGGAACAAGAAGGATAAAAAACATTAATACTAACACTAACAATAAAATTCAAGCGATTTGATACCATATAAATTCATCAATCATTGTACTGCAATGTATAATTTCAAACTCTATTCTTAAACTGTATTTAATGATTTCCCAATAGGAAAATCCACAAAATAAATTTATCTACAAAATATATACAAAATTTATTTTCACACTCTCCATAAGTGTGGATAACTATGCCATACATTGCACTACATGATCAACACATAAAAACAAGATCACATTAATCTAAACAATAAATTCAGATCTAGAACAACAGATCTCAATCATGATTAAAACAGCATTACCCATAAATTCCAATTCCATATCCATATATAGAAAAAGATTTAGAACCCATATGTAATATAAAGCATGAGTGTACACAGAGAAAAAGATGTATGTTGAGAAGTTCATAGATTCCCTTTTGGGTTAATAAATTGTATCTATATATCTTCTTGATGTGTCTGAATACTGAAAATACATACAGATTATATATATTTTCCTCGGTGTTCAATTTATTACACTCTATACCTCAAATACTATAGGATATAGGAATTGGATTCACTTGTTACCACAGAAACAAGAAAAGAATGACCTGTAATAGTCACACTCAAACCCCTGTATTAATACAATGGGTTAACAGAGAAAAGAAGAGAGGAAGGGCAAGGTATAGAATTATAATGGATTAGGACTAAACTTATATTTTATACATAGTGACGCCTACAATAAAGGGAATTTCTAAATGGAAATGATTAAAATTGTAATATTGGATAAAAGAACCAAAAAATTTTTTTTTTAAATAAAAATAAAAAGGGAATAATAAACACCTCTTCAAATATTGTAGGAGGTGAAATTGGGATAAGTGGGGATAAAAATGGAAGATAATTTCTGGGAATGGGGGAATGTGGAGTACAAATCCCAGAGTCTGGGAAAAAGAGGAGAAGAGGAGTTAGAGCGAGGAGAGTCCAACAGAGGAAGAAGGAGAACAGAAGACGACTAGTGATCCCCAGTGAGGGTAATAGTTCAATATTTAACCTATCTACAAAATTATTATCCATTTATGATATATCTCTGTTGGAGAGGGGACTGTCATTCGCTCCGAATACAGGCCCTAATGCCTTCCAGTTGTTTATGGACCTTAATAGTTTTATTAGGAAACTAACCTTAAAAAGACACTTTAATATACAGGAAACTAACATCAAACATAATATGGAGACTGATCGAATTAATGTACAGGATCTGGCCCATCTAGAGGATCTAACTTCACTGTTAGGGGAATCAGAAGGTATTTTGAATGCATCACAGGAGTGTATGGATCCTTTAGAGCTATCCATACATCCCACTCCAATTGATAGCACAATAGAGGAAGAGTTAAATATCATATACTCACCTTTTAAGCCCAAATCCATATTCTTTCCCTACCAGTCCAAGGGAGGATTCATTGAGGCCTTCTACAGTTTGGTACTGTAGGACTTTGAAGCATTATGCTCTAAAAAACCTAAGATCAATAAAAATCTAAGCCAGGGTGAACTGGACGCACTAAAACAATTTAAGGATAATCCCTCAATTGTAATTAGACAGGCAGACAAGGGGGGGGGAGTGGTCATCCAGGACACTTCTGCCTACCTCCAGGAGGCTCGCAGACTCCTGGGTGACCAGGCCTCCTATATCACCCTTGAATCTGATCCAGTCATAGGGTATCAGGACAGTCTCAAAGAGCTTCTTTTTTCAGCACTCACTATGGATATTATTTCTAAAACAGAGTTTAAGTTTTTATTTAATTCACATCCACGTACACCCATTTTTTATCATTTACCTAAAGTGCACAAGTCCTTGACAAACCCCCCTGGCAGACCCATTGTGTCCGGGGTGGAGTCGATGACGTCGAGCCTGTCCCAGTATGTGGATTACCATCTTCAACCTTTTGTTATTAAACTTAGGTCACATATTAGGGACACGCTCCATGTCATCGAGGCCACCTCTGGCATCAAATGGAAGTCCACCTATATATGGGCCACATGTGATGTGGCCTCTTTATATACCTGTATTGACCATGCCAGGGGTATTGAAGCATTGACGTATTGGTTTGACAGGGACTTGTGCATCCCTAAAAAACACAAGTTATTTATTTTGGAGTGTGTGAAATTTATTTTGAATCACAACTATTTTCTGTTTGAAGAGATTTTTCATCTACAAATCTGTGGAACGGCTATGGGCACGAGGTTCGCTCCTAGCTACTCAAATCTCTTCATGGGTTATTGGGAGGAGAGATTTGTGTGGCAAAATTCCAAACTTGGAGCGGGCCTCGTGTACTATGGCCGTTTCATAGATGATATGATTTTTATATGGGACGGAGAAGAGGCAGAACTACAGGATATTCTTAAATCATTTGATGAAAACCCTTTAGGATTAAAATTCACATTTAATATAGATGCCACTTCCATAGTCTTTTTGGATTTATTACTCACATTTGATGATAATTTAGATATTATTACAGCCACACATTTCAAAGAAGTCTCAGTTAACAACTATGTACATGCGTCCAGCAACCATCACAAACAGTGGCTACATAATATTCCTCTTGGACAGTTTCACCGTATCAGGAGAAACTGTTCAAGAGAGATTGATTTTGTTCAGCAGTCAAGAGAACTCAGTTTGAAATTTAAACAGAAGGGTTATGATAACCAACTAATTAATGAGTCCTTTAAGAAAGTCAGCTCCATGGATAGATCAACTATGTTAAAAACATCCAATAATAGACAGGTCACTTCTCGTCTGAGCTATAACTCACCAGTGATTAGAGACTAAACTATTACATCCAGTGTAAGGTTTATCACTACCTACAATCAGTCTCATAAAGCAATTAAAAAAATCATGAGCAATCACTGGGGAGTTCTCAGATGTGACCCCCATTTGAAAGGCATTCTTTCGGATCGTGCATCAATTGTCTACAGGAAGGCCAGAAGCATGAAGAGTATTATAGCTCCATCTAAATTAAAAACAGTAAATAACTCTGAAAAAACAACTTTAAAAGGCCCCCTAGGTAACCATAAATGTGGACGAGGCAGGTGTATCACCTGTAGGCACTTGAAAGCCCGGTCCAATTTCAGCTCCTCCAACAGAGATATTATCTATCAGGTCAGGAACCACATCAATTGTCTTAGTTCATTTGTGGTGTACTGCATCCAGTGTGGTTGCGGCCTACGTTATGTGGGACGCACCACCAGATCCCTCTGCACCCGTTTCCTAGAGCACAGAAGGAGTGTCATTAAGGGACTAAACACCAATAGTATTTCCCGACACTACAAAATCACACACAACCAGGACCCAAAATGTATGTCAATCATGGGCCTGGAATTTATATCTCCCTGTGCTCTGGGGGGCGATCGGTATAAGATCTTGTGCAGACAGGAGACTTATTGGATCCACCAGTTGGGGACTCTTACCCCCGGTGGACTCAATGAGTGTCTGGATGCTAGTACACTGGTCTGATCTCCTGACCTCTTGGACTCTCCTTGCTCTCCTCAAAGGGAACTTAGAAATAGTTCTCGCCTGCGGTCCTCTTTTTTCCACACTCCCTCATTTAGTAAATCTTCCCTCCCTCCCTTCCTATCCCACGATTCCCTTTCCTCAAGCCTCCTTTCCTCTCCCATCTCCCCAAATACTCCAGATTCCCCCATTCCGAGAAATTATCTTCCATTTTTATCCCCACTTATCCCAATTCCACCTCCTACAATATTTGAAGAGGTGTTTATTATTCCCTTTTTATTTTTATTTTTAAAAAAAAATTTTTTGGTTCTTTTATCCAATATTACAATTTTAATCATTTCCATTTAGAAATTCCCTTTATTGTAGGCGTCACTATGTATAAAATATAAGTTTAGTCCTAAACCATTATAATTCTATACCTTGCCCTTCCTCTCTTCTTTTCTCTGTTAACCCATTGTATTAATACAGGGGTTTGAGTGTGACTATTACAGGTCATTCTTTTCTTGTTTCTGTGGTAACAAGTGAATCCAATTCCTATATCCTATAGTATTTGAGGTATAGAGTGTAATAAATTGAACACCGAGGAAAATATATATAATCTGTATGTATTTTCAGTATTCAGACACATCAAGAAGATATATAGATACAATTTATTAACCCAAAAGGGAATCTATGAACTTCTCAACATACATCTTTTTCTCTGTGTACACTCATGCTTTATATTGCATATGGGTTCTAAATCTTTTTCTATATATGGATATGGAATTGGAATTTATGGGTAATGCTGTTTTAATCTTGATTGAGATCTGTTGTTCTAGATCTGAATTTATTGTTTAGATTAATGTGATCTTGTTTTTATGTGTTGATCATGTAGTGCAATGTATGGCATAGTTATCCACACTTATGGAGAGTGTGAAAATAAATTTTGTATATATTTTGTAGATAAATTTATTTTGTGGATTTTCCTATTGGGAAATCATTAAATACAGTTTAAGAATAGAGTTTGAAATTATACATTGCAGTACAATGATTGATGAATTTATATGGTATCAAATCGCTTGAATTTTATTGTTAGTGTTAGTATTAATGTTTTTTATCCTTCTTGTTCCTATATCATCGTCCATAAGGATTTTCAATTATATATATATATATATATATATATATCCACTTCATGTTCATTCCTTAAGTGCATTAGTCCTTATCAGCCCTTAGAAAACTAGTCCTCTATGTTATTAGCACCTATGACATGTATTAGCCCCATTAGTGTTATTCAGGTTGAATCAATCACCCGATTACGGGTTGCCTGGCAACGGACTGGTTATATAAGGGCAGGACTTGATTCCATTCAGCATCAGCCCTTTGAGAAAGTTACCGGTCAGGTGACGAAACACGTCAGGGTACTGAGAGCACGATTACGTCATCACGACGCCGCCGCCCACGCGCAGAAGCCTACACCAAGCGCGGGAATACAATCGGCGGCCATTGGAAGTGAGAGCTGGATTTTGGACTACACACAGACAGCGAACTGAGCCTTATACATCTGGTTCCTGGTGATCGTGTCTGGCAGCCCTGAAGGAGTCCACGGAGACGTGTTCCAGTATCCAGAACCGGATGGTGGTGATATATTCACAAACTGCCTTTTAACTATTTGCATCTTGTGAGTGCGATTCCTACCTACCCCCCACCCCCTTCCCCTGTTTTAATAAATTTTATGCAGTATTATGCTATGGGGCGTGCGCTCTCTCTCTTTTTCTGTCTATAGATATCTGTGGAGTTGGTTTACCCCGTGTGAGAGCAGCCCAAAGACCCCTTTCATCATTATCGGAAACCTCATCATTATGGACTAATTATTGAAGGACTGGTTGGATTTTTATTGATTTTTCTGCTTCTTTTTTTTTTTTTAGCACGTTTATGCACTGTTATGACAATTTTTATTGGTTGTGTTATAATAGAATTTATAAAGGTCACACTAGTTTAAGAGATATACACAATTTCAATATATTTGTCACTTTACACAATTCTTTATTTAATAATTATAGTTTCATTTATTCATTTTATCGCAGTAATATTATTTTTTGGCGCCACACTTGTTTGTGTTTTATATATATATATATATATATATATATATATATGTATATATATATATACAGTGCTTGACAAATCACCCAAAAATCTACTCGCCGAACCAAAAAATCTACTCGCCACCTAGTCCCGCCCCCAACCCCGACTGGGTACTTGTGGTGTCACACATACACTCTCCCCCAACACACACACATTCTCTCTCCCCCCCCACCCCCCCCCCCCACACACACACTCTCTCTCTCTCCCCCTCCAGACTGGTGGGGGAGTGACTGGGGTGTGGGGGTGTGCGGTGACTGGGTTGAGGGGGGGAGGGTGACTGACACCAGGGCCCCTGTGGGAGTGGAGGGGAGTCTGTGCTTTCCTGGGGCCTGTGATGCAGTCTGGTATTGCAGTTTGTCTCAGACACCTGCCCTTAGTCA
The DNA here is from genome assembly GCF_040206685.1 of Ascaphus truei. Lineage (NCBI taxonomy): Eukaryota > Metazoa > Chordata > Amphibia > Anura > Ascaphidae > Ascaphus > Ascaphus truei. Next base: position 74,691 of record NW_027456945.1, read on the forward strand.
CTTACCCCTGTAGCCCGATTGGGTTGTGTCTCCTCTGTGTCCCCTGGTCACACTCAGCCTCCTCTGGGACTTTCTCTGACCTCTCTGCTCTGTTCCTGGCCCGGTGCCAACAGCCTCGCGCCAAAATGTTGCGCCGCCCGGCTTTCCTTCCACCGCAGCGCTTCCAGACTTCACCGGCTCCTCTGCTGCTGACGTGATATCAGCAACCCCCAGGTCCTCGGGCACAGGATGCACGCCAGCCCGGCCCACAATTTACCCCGCCCGCCACTGCAGCACAGCACAGACTCCACATCAAAAAACACGCTGGAGGGGAGGGGGGAGAAACAGCCCGCTACTACCTCCCGTGCGGGCAGTGGGTGCGCCGGAGGGGGGAGGGGGGAGAAACACCCCGCTACTACCTCCCGTGCGGGCAGCGGGTGCTCCGGAGGGGGGAGGGGGAGAAGCAGCCCGCTACTACCTCCCGTGCGGGCAGCGGGTGCTCCGGAGGGGGGAGGGGGAGAAGCAGCCCGCTACTACCTCCCGTGCGGGCAGCGGGTGCTCCGGAGGGGGGAGGGGGAGAAGCAGCCCGCTACTACCTCCCGTGCGGGCAGCGGGTGCTCCGGAGGGGGGAGGGGGAGAAGCAGCCCGCTACTACCTCCCGTGCGGGCAGCGGGTGCTCCGGTGGGGGGAGGGGGAGAAGCAGCCCGCTACTACCTCCCGTGCGGGCAGCGGGTGCTCCGGAGGGGGGAGGGGGAGAAGCAGCCCGCTACTACCTCCTGCTTGTGATCGATGCCGGGCTGGGGAGGAGGGAGGGGGGGGGGTCAGTGATGCTGCTTGGGTGCGTGGGCTCCTGATTGCGATCGATGCCGGGCTGGGGGGGGGAGGGGGAGGTGTCAGTGAGGCAATGGTGTACTAACCTTCAAGCAGAAAACAAAATCAAGGATGATTCGTGTGCATAGTCTTATATAGAGCCTGGAGCCTGTGCTTTTTTACACAAGCATAGAACCGCGTGCGCTGCGCGGCCATGAGGCTGAGTCGCCAGGAGACGAAATCTTGTTGCCCCTGGCGACCTGGCGACCGTATTTGTCGAGCACTGTATATATATATATATATATATATATATATATATTGTGGTTAGCAGGGGTGGGTGCAGTGTGTAATCGCCCCCACAGTGGTTGTTTATGGGTTGCGGGTTGGTCGCTTGCGGGCTTAACCCCTTCATGACCCTTGCTGTATTAACCACTATGGTAATGAAGGGGTTAAGCTGACCAGCAACACCCCCGGAAACCATAAACAGCCCCCCAAATTCCAAATACCCCCTTAATCCACTGCCGCTCCCCACAGAAAGTATGGTAATGGATGGTTAACCCCTTCATTGCCTTTGTGGTTGGCCGCTAAGGTAATGAATTGGGCTGTTAATGCATTATTCCTGCTTCGGATGCATGGGGGGGGTCTTCAGTGCTGATATTCATGGGTATCAGCTCTGGAGCCCCCCAGCATCAATCCGAGGCAGGAAAAGGGCTGGGTTTTATTTCTATGTCCCCTATCGCCGCTCAGCTCCAGTTTCTTGCCAACTTTTGTTGGCGGAGCGATTTGGAGAACATCTCTCCATTTTATAGCTGAGATCAGCGGCGAGATGCTGATCGGGGCTACTAGAATACGGCGAGTTTAAAAACCCAGAAGTTTTTTTCCCCAGAAACAAAAACTGGCGGATTTTTCTCATCTCGCCAGTTTTTCGCCATCTACTGAATTGCTGTAGGCATATTTGGCAAAAAACTGGTGAGATAGGGCTTCTCGCAGCTCTCTGCATAGGCCCCATAGAGTCTAGACTGAGTGGGAGAGTCTATTCAGTTGGGGTCACCGCCAAAACTGATAGTGATGCAGAGCAAAGATTTATTCATTTTTCACTGAAGTCTAAATTCACATTGTATCCACCATTCTGCAAAGGTCATAATTTGGATGATTGTTTTTTTTTCAACTTTACTTTTATTGGGTTTTTCATGCATACATTGTATCACCAACAATTATCTCAGTAAACCTCTGTAACCCATATCTTTTAACAACACCTAACATGTATATGACCCAAACTGAGGGTAACATACAATCCACAAACACGACTCACCAGACTAGACAAGACAATGAACAGATAGGGAGGAAGGTATAGGTGGGGGGGGGGGGGGGAAGAAAGGGGGGAGAAGGGAACAGTGGGCGACCACCTTTGTGTCCACCTTTTCGAACTCTTGGCTTCTTCCCTACTCATCTGGATCCTGTCTAACTTCTAATCTAACTGTCCGCCTCTATGTGCTCGCGGATCCTGCAGATTAAAAGGAGAACGCACCTCTATCTATCAATGTAGGATTGCGGGTATGCTTATCCCGGGATGTCTGTCTGGACCAGCAAAGGCGTCCAGACTTTGAGGAAATTTGGGCCGGTGTCATTGACCAAACTCGTCACTTGCTCCATCCGGCAGACATGCCAAATTCTATTTCTGATTTTGGGTATTACTGGTAAATCCTATTGTTTCCACAGTGCTGCTCTCTCACACCTGGTGGCTGTTGCAAAGTGCGCGATTAATTTGTGTGACGCATTTGATAGACCCTGGATCCGCCTGCCCAATAGGAACAGCCACGGGTCCAGGGGGATCTCTAAACCGAGTATCCTCTGTATCCACTCTCTAATTTGTTCCCAAATCGGGGCCACCTTCGTGCAAGACCACAGCATGTGTTGTAGATCCGCGATCTCCCCGCACTGCTTTGGGCAGAGCGTGGAGTATCCTTTGACAAATTTAGATAATTTTAGTGGGGTATAGTATCAACGCATTAGGACTTTATATGCATTCTCCTTTAATGTGGTGCAGATCGAACTTTTCGCTGCTGCCTGCAGGATCCTGTCCCATTACTCGTCCTCTAATGTCTCCCCTAAATCTGTCTCCCACTGACTGATGTAACTGAGTCTTGTGGTCGTCTGTGTCTCAGGACAGAACACTTCCGTGTACATTCTAGAAGTTAGTCCCCGCGTGTCCGTATTGTCCAAATTGGTAATTTGTTGTAAAAATCTCGGATCTGGGGTATCTAAAGAATTCCTTGTTTGGGATATCCTTTGTGGATTTAATTTGCTCAAAGGTTTTTATGTGTTTCCTCCCCTCCAGATCCTTTAATCTTGTGATACCTGCCTGTGTCCAAATTAACAAATTATAGCTATTCAGTCCTGAAGCAAAGTCCCTTTTGCCGATTATCGAAGTCATTAGGGAGTGTTTGGAAGTGAGGTTACAACTGTTTTTAGTAGCCTCCCAGACCTTCAAGGAATTGGCCATGGCCTGAAGCGGAACCCCCATTTTGTTGGAGCTTCCCTTAGGGAGCCAAATCAGATTATGCAGCTCAACCAGGCCACCACAGCTTTTCTCTAGTTCCACCCACCGCCACTTGTTCAGATATGCGTGCCACTGGATAATTTGGCTTAATTGTGCCGCTTTATAATAAACTAACAAGCAAGGTACCACTAGTCCCCCTTTGGAAGTAGGCCTCTTTAAGATAACTTTTGCAATTCGTGTGCTTTTTTTATTCCAAATGAATTTCATAATGTTAGACTGTAGGGAGAGGATGTCGGATTTCACTAAAGGTATAGGCAGGCTCTGGAAAAGAAATAACATCTTTGGGAGGAGGTTCATTTTCATGCTATGCATCCTGCCAATCCATGATATGCTGCCCCTCATCCATGTCCTGAGATCCTCCCCCAGTGTCTTAATTAATTTGGGGTAATTTGCTTTGTACAATGTTTTGTACTCCCAGGTGAGGTAGACCCCTAAATATTTGATAGTGGAGGCTTGCCATTTGAAATTAAAGTTTATTTCTATTAATTTTTCCAGTTCTTTGGGTAAGTTTAAATTGAGAGCTTCCGATTTTGTATGATTAATTTTAAAACCCGAGACTTGGTTGAACTTTCCTAGGATCGCAAAAACGTTGGGGAGAGATGTGAGGGGCCTCGACAGTGTTAAAATCACATCATCGGCGTACAGAGCCACTTTACTGTATGTGTCTGCTCTCCAACCGTGATTCCTCCTATATCAGGGCTTCGTCTAATGTGCGCTGCTAGGGGCTTAATGCAGAGGGCAAACAGCAAGGGGGACAAAGGGCAACCCTGCCTCGTTCTGCTACGGATGCTAAATTGTTCCGAAGGGAAGCCCTGGTGTCGTACCCATGCCGTCGGGCCCTCATACAAAGCTAGTATGGTATTTAGCAGGCGTCCCTCGAAACCAAATGCCTTAAATATCTTTTTTAAGTAGGGCCAGTCTATCCTATCGAAGGCTTTTTCTGCGTCGAGACTTAATACCATGGTGTAGACGGACGTTCACAGAGGTACACAATTGGAGACTTTATAAGGTGAAATTATAATGAGGCTTTATTGTGCCTTTTCCTTAACATTAGGAAACCATCCAAACAAGGGGGAAACAAAGCTTCTATTCACTTGGCAGTGGTTCTAGTGAAATTCTATGCAAGTCACAACTCCCTTAGTTAAGCATGTCTCGCAGCCCAAAAACATATAGCATGAAATAAGCAGATATAAGAAGTCTCTTAAGAATGAAAGTCTTATCTGTTTCTTGGAGGGAAATCTTCTCAGTTCCTGGTTCAGCTCCCTTCCCTCAGGGTGTGTCAGCATTCAGGTTTAGAAGTTTTCCCTGTGTCTTGGAAGCAGCTCTGCTGTGTATTCTGGCAGAGCTCAAGACATGGTCAGCTCCAGAGATCTGTGTTCTCTTGGTCAGTCTCTCCTGGGAGACTCAAGAACCTCTGCTCTGTCTCCAAAGCTCAACTCACAAGTGAGCTAAGGAGTCACTTCCTGTCTCAACAGACAGGCTTTTGTAAGCAATCTAAATCAGGCAAGTGGTGTTTATTAATTGACTACCAGTAGTTTACCACCACACTGCTAGATTAAAGGCACATTACTTGAACAGGGATTACTCCCCTGTTACACATGGACTGGATGTTTTTTTGTTTGGCCAGATCAATCAAATCTATAATCCTCCTGGTATTGTCCGCAGCCTGCCTGCCTTCGATAAATCCTATCTAATCTGGATGGACTAATCCGGGGAGGACGCTACCCATCCTGTTTGCTATAAATTTGGAGAATATTTTAACATCCGATTTTATCAGGGAAATCGGCCGGTAGCTCTTGCAGTCTACCGGGTCCTTACCGGGTTTATGGATCAGGGAGATTGAAGCCTGTAGCATTTGTGGGTTCACCTATGTATCATCCAGGGAGGATGTACACATGTTTTTGAGCAGTGTGATATTCATAGATATGGCACATTGCCAAATATGTCTGAAGAATTTTTCTTCCATGTATAAATATCTATTATGTTTTGAAGGTTTTCTATAGTTCTGAGGATATTACACTGCTGTTTTGGAATTCCCGTATCATCTTGATGTAAAGACAATGATATAGATGATATTGGATGTATATATTGTATTTTATTGTATATGTTTTTTTGTGGGACGTGGAGCAATAAGGGGTTTTTCTGCCCTTGGTGTTTATACTTTCTGCGCTTCCATACCTTATAGTGTATTAATCAGCATTGGTTTTCAGTGTCTGATATGTGTATAGGGAGCGTTATCAAATATTACTATGCCCTCCTGACCATCCAGGGCCGTCAGGAACGGCGCCGATGGGGGGGGGGGGGGTTGAGTGTTGCCCACTCAGTCCAGTATTTGATTGGCTGAGGAGCGGCACCTCTATACCTGTGGGTAGCCTGTAGGGGCGTGCCCTGGGGCGGAGAAGTGCTACGTCACTTCAGAAACAGGAGTACACTTTCTTCCCCGTATCTTGTTCCCCTGTACTCACTGCTCAGTGTTATATATAGCCACAGCACAATATGAATAGCCCTTAGTATAGGGATATGACTTTAGTTGCAGCTGTTAGCTTTTATTCAGTCAGTTTTCTATGTAATAGTTAGTTTTATGTTATATTGTTATATTTCTATGTGTAATGATTTTAAAATGATTGTATTAATAAAATTGTGTGTTTTTTATGTGTATAAATTGTAATATTAACATATAGGCATAGTCCCGCCTACCAGCCAATCACCAGTAACCAGTTCAGCCAATAGGATGCGGCGAATTAGGTAATCATCCAATAGGAACCAAGTATGGGTATATATAGGTACGCGACGCGACGGGATCCCGGGAGTGGGGTAGATGGTGTATACTGCAGCTGCGCTTTGATTGTTATGTGTCTATGCACATGGTGCTAATGGTTTGTCCCACTGACACCATTGAGAGTACCCTAAGCAAGACCCCCCTGCAAACTACAGAGTCTTCAGATTGTCTTCCAATGCTATATTTTAACTGGGAGAATGTGAGTTCTTAATCTCGATCCCCATACATATTGCTACAGGTGTTTGGACATATTACACTATTATATATTTCCTTCCCTTTATATGGTGAAAATCTGCGCTCCCCACAAGCTTCTTCCAAACAGGAGTACACTCATCTGGTGCCCTTCCCTTTGGTGTACATGCGCGTGGCGAGCGGGGGGCGTGTCTACCTGCCGATGCTTGGTCGGCGACGGTGGCGCCTCGCGTGAAGTCACGCGCATGCGCAGTGGGGAGCGGACCGAGTTTTTTCATGTGATTGTTATTTCCTAATTATTAAGTAAGGGGTATATAAGACACTCTGGTTGCTCTATGTTCCACACTCCTTGATAAAGGACCTACCCGTCTGAAACACGTAGGAGGCTGCTTGTTACCCCCCCTGGGGTGATGTTTTTTATCTGTCATGTTCTGAAATAAATGGATTTTTATCTTCTCACCACCTGACTCCCTGGCAGTGCGCTGTTTGCTCTTTTTTTTACTTATATCTGGATTATCTCCATGGCTGGCACGCCACAGTGGACCCCCAAAGACTGCAGAAGTGGGTAAGGATTATATATCTTTATGTTTGACCATTATAGTTGAGTACTCTAACTTGGACTGTGTAAGCTACTGCTGCGGCAGCTTTTATTCTAACAAATCACCGGTTTGTCCCTGGCTTGTTCCTGGAATGCGACGCTGTTCACCTGGCGCATGCCGCGTTCATCTTGCGTTTCCAGCCACGGGTCATGCCCGGCTGATGCGTTTATTGATAATGGTTCGGATTTTAATAGGCTGCAATGCTTCGCGTGTCCGCCAGATGGCAGATATTCATGAATTGTAATGCGCCGAATCAGTAATGTGTCGGCTTGCAGGTGTTTCATTTAAAAAAGATACTGTACCACAGTGTGCTATTGTAACTTGGCCTTGAGACTGAAGGAAGAGGTTGCAAAAATGTATCAATTTAGGCTCTTCATATTAAAGAAAGACAAAGACCAGTTTCAGTTACAGTATTCTCCAGAGACCCACCCGCCATGAGTGTTCAAGTGCAGCCCGCTTTCCAAAAACCCGACAGAAGTTACGCGTATTTGATATGGGCCGCGATTAATGCAACAGATGATAAGATGGCAACAGTTGCTCAAATTTATCAGTATTTTATCGAAAACTATGACTTAACACATTTTCGCCAACTCCTCATACGTGGAAGCGTGCAGTAAGGAAAAGGTTATGTAGCGATCCCTGTTTTCACCGTATTGAGCCCCAATTTATTGGAGGGTATTGGTGTGTGTTACCGGATTTTTCCCGTATCTATGATCATGGAGGCGGCAAAAGGTGAAGGGTCGTGTTAAAACCAACTAAGAAGCGACAGTCGCTGCCAAGCAATGCACCAGCACCAGCACCGGCTTCCAATGACGGTCCCACCATCAGTGACAACCCTGAGCCTGAGTCGGATTTCGCGTGCAGTTTTGATGAAGCTTGCATGTACCTAAGAGATTTCCAGCCTCACCAGCTGACTACAGGTGGACTAGTCCCACTGCAAACTATCGACATGGATGATCAAGAACGCTGGACTGGCAGTGGACCGGCGCCGGCGCCAGCTGAATGGGAAATTCTATGGTGAGTACTGTATTGTTGCCGTATTATTTTGGTGGGGCTGGCTGGGTACTTCTTTAGGGGGCTGACCATTACTGTACATTAAAACTTTTCTTTTTGTTTTTCCTCAGAAAAGAAAACGGCTAATGGGGGGATTTCGATGGATAATATTGTACTGTATGCTGATGTTTTCCGGCCGTTCAGTATACTGTGTAATAAACCTGAATAAATAAAACTATGCATTTATTCTACATGTTCAGTATCGTTTCATTATGTGTCTTCTACAGTATACTGTACAGTGGTATACAGTGCCTAACATCTATGGGCAAAAATAATTTTATTTCTAGGTGCCCTAGAACAGAAGTTCCCACGCCAATTGGCCGTGAACTTGACCGAGGCCCTAAGTAGTTCCCACGCCAATTGCGCGAATATAATTTAAAATAACCCGTTCTGTGGGTCTGAGCGGGTTGAAATTCGCCTGGTCCTCATGCGGAAGGACCCTTGCCATAGTGGCAAAATATCAGCCTTGCACGACCCCCGGAACCGGAGATACCAAAAGACAGTTTAAAAGCACATTACCAAAGTGGCTTTTTTTTCTGCCATGCAAGTCAATGGCAGAAACCTGAACTTTAACATTACCCTGACTCCGTTCTGTTGCCACGAGAGGGTCGCAATTTGCCATGCAATCCTGCCGCAACTAGGACTACATGGTGACCGAACCTGAGCCCTCTAGGATGAACAGAACGGAGTTGTGGGTTCCAGGTTTCTGCTCATTCTGACTTAGCCATTTCAAAGCTTTCTCCGCCATTACACTCAATGGTAGGACCCTCCTCGCCGGCGTGACCCTTTCCCGTCACCATTACTGTTCGGACCCTGTTGGGGTGAAGTGACGGAGATCCTAACATCTGGGGGCAAAATGAATTTTATTTCTAGGTGCCCTAGAATAGAAGTTCCCACGCCAAATGACCTAGTTCCCATGCCAATTGCGCGCTCATTGCTCTTTTTTTATAATGTTGCCGATCTTGCGGCTTTGCGGTCAAGCAGTAAAAAAACAGTGCAGTAAGCCTCGACATTTGTTACACTGTCAAAGGAGCAAATGGAAACAATGTGAGGCAATTCAACATGTCCTTTTATTGGTGGAGTCAGTACAAAAACATTTATTTACAAATACTGTACAATGTTGAAACATTTAAAGTGCACAGCAATTCTAACCATCAACACACAATAATACATACTGCAGCCTTTATTAAATTCTTCTGGCAGATTGAAATCGGAGAAACATTTACAAAACATTTGTAAAACATGGAGATACATGAAAAATGGACGTTTATACTGTATGAATATTAATTTATAATACAGTATATATGCAGTATATATATATACTGTATATAAAATTACTGTTTGTTTTTGGTGCATGGGGCACAGGGAGTAAAAGTGACTTGCTTTTTATGTACTGTATTTGGGGGTTGTCTTTGGGGGTTTATTCATCAAATTATTATGATGAACTGCCTTTTGAAATTACAGTGCTGTTAACTATTTCAGCCACACCCCTCCAGAGTTTTTAATCCCTCCCTAGCCAAGCGTCAATCGGCAGAGTCACCCTATCCTACCAACCCCCTCTCTCCACTGGGTCGTTAATCTTCTGCATATTGCCATTGTGTTCTTAATCCGCCCATAGCCGAGCTACAAAGACTCAGTACGCCTGCGTCTAATCACACCATCCCCCTCCCCCAACCCTTAGAGGCCTGTTTTGTTAACGGTAATGCTTTGGAAAATCCCCTCTCGAATTTGAAATGTAAATCTGATGTGCACAGCACTGTGAGAATTGAGAGTAAACTTATACTGTATTTCATCAGGGTGTGAAAACATTTGTCAGTCAGTATGGTTTACAGTCACATGTTTTAAATACAATACAGTACATTCTTTAATATCTTTAAAATAAAAATATATAAATATATAAATATAATTTAAAATAATCCGTTCTGTGGGTCTGAACGGGTTCAAATTCGCCTGTTCCTCATGCGGAAGAACCCTTGCCATAGTGGCAAAATATTAGCCTTGCACGACCCCCGGAGCCGGAGATACCAAAAGACAGTTTAAAAGCACATTACCAAAGTGGCTTTTTTTCTGCCATGCAAGTCAATGGCAGAAACCTGAACTTTTACATTACCCTGACTCCGTTCTGTTGCCACGAGCGGGTCGCAATTTGCCATGCAATCCTGCCGCAACTAGGACTACATGGTGACCGAATCTCAGCCCTCTAGGTTGAACAGAACCGGAGTTGTGGGTTCCAGGTTTCTGCTCATTCTGACTTAGCCGGTTCAAAGCTTTCTCCGCCATTACGCTCAATGGTAGGACCCTCCTCGCCGGCGTGACCCTTTCTCGTCGCCATTACTGCTCGAACCCTGTTGGGGTCAAGTGAGGGGGTTCCTAACATCTGGGGGCAAAATGAATTTTATTTCTAGGTGCCCTAGAACAGAAGTTCCCACGCCAATTGACCTAGTTCCCACACCAATTGCGCGCTCATTGCTCTTTTTTTACAATGTTGCCGATCTTGCGGCTTTGCGGTCAGGCAGTAGAAAAACAGTGCAGCAAGCCTCGACATTTGTTACACTGTCAAAGGAGCAAATGGAAACAATGTGAATTGCCTCACATTGTTTCCATTTGCTCCTTTGACAGTGTAACAAATGTCGAGGCTTGCTGCACTGTTTTTTACTGCCTGACCGCAAAGCCGCAAGATCTGCAACATTGTAAAGGCGAGGAGGGTCCTACCATTGAGCGTAATGGCGGAGAAAGCTTTGAACCGGCTAAGTCAGAATGAGCAGAATCCTGGAACCCACAACTCCGGTTCTGTTCAACCAAGAGGGCTCAGATTCGGTCACCAAGTAGTTCTAGTTGCGGCAGGATTGCATGGCAAATTGCGACCCTCTCGTGGCAACAGAACGGAGTCAGGGTAATGTTAAAGTTCAGGTTTCTGCCATTGACTTGCATGGCAGAAAAAAAGCCACTTTGGTAATGTGCTTTTAAACTGTCTTTTGGTATCTCCGGTTCCGGGGGTCGTGCAAGGCTGATATTTTGCCACTATGGCAAGGGTCCTTCTGCATGAGGATCAGGCAAATTTCAACCCACTCAGACCCAAAGAACGGGTTATTTTAAATTATATTCGCGCAATTGGCGTGGGAACTACTTAGGGCCTCGGTCAAGTTCACCGCCAATTGGCGTGGGAACTTCTGTTCTAGGGCACCTAGAAATAAATTTCATTTTGCCCCCAGATGTTAGGAACCCCCTCACTTCACCCCAACAGGGCCCGAGCATGTACAGTACTGTACTTTAAAATAAATTAAATATGCAATTTTACTAGTACTGCACGCGCACGCACAGACTGTGTAGGTTGAACCGCAAAGGTATTAGACTTCAAAGACAACAGCTCGCAGACAGCGGGAATAAAATGCTTAAATCACGGCGCGAAAATAACGCAATACACTCCAGGCGAAAACGACACAAAACCGCACATAACCAGGATAATCTTAAATTCGCGGAGCTAGCCGAGTTAGAATAAAGTTGGTCGCCACTGTACCATGAGGCAAAATTATTACATTTGGTTATGAGTGACTCACAAGCCATTCTGTTTATCAAACCCACTCTGCTATATTGGGGTCCTTGAAGATTTATGCTTTATGGATTAAGTCTGTTGTAGTGGAGCACCCCTTGACCTCCTATTCCTTGGCTGTAAAGATACCCTTATGTGCCCTTATGTGCCCTCAGTGGCAGTACAGAGTGTGAGTACGCCCTCAGGTGGCTTTTTTATGTGCTATTTATTAAAGGTGTTTTATATTACTACACCATCAGCCCCTTCTTTGTCTCCTTCCCCCCCCTTCCCGTTTTTCTTCCCCACCAGCTCTAGCTTGGCTACCAGGCAGTTAATCATCTGAAGCTGCTGCAGAACACCATTGGTCAAATCTAGGACACACTCCCTCATCTCTTACATTTTCTGTTCTCTAGAGGATTGTGGCTTTTCCCTCTTAAGGTTGAGTGGTCCTTTGATTTTATATTTTATTGTCGTTACCTTTATATTGCATATTTTCCCTTTCTTGCATTTGCTTGTTATATTTTTTCACCACTGGGTGGTGCTGTGGCACTGTATTAAGGAACCGCCGGCCAGTTTATTTCTGTTTCCTGATCTCTAATGGCGCCCGTCACTATAATGTACCTCCCATCTTTGTCTCTAAACATCCCGTCCATTACTAGTGGGATTTTGTTGTGTAATAGAATAGCCACTCCCCTTTTCTTGATCGATGCTGAGGCTAGAAAGCTCAGTCTTAAATTTTTATCAAAATTTTTTGGGTAGCTATCCCTGGAAAAATGCGTCTCCTGCAGGAATAAAATCTCTGCGCCTTTACGCCTATAATCTTTAAACGCCAGTTTCTTTTTTGTTGGACTGGTAAACCCCTTTACATTTTGTGAAATTAATACTATTTCGTTACTCATCTGTGGTCCTGGGCGCTTCTATCCGTGCTGTTTTAAAGGTGACTTGGCTGCCTTCCGATTTGTTGGGTGTGGCAAAAATGGGGGTAATCAGCGCATTAATAAAGGCAGTGGGCTCGGCTGGTTACCCCTATTTCGTATTGGGGATGAAGGGGTTAATATTATATGCTGTTCCCCTTGTAAGACTGCTAATTTAGGAACGGAGTGAGTCAGCACCCTGATTTTTGGTGTGCAGCCTCAGTGTAACACCCCAAGAACACACATATTAAAAATATAACTTTGTCATAAGTGAAAAATATATTTTTGATAAAGTGCCTTTCTGTTGCAGTTTTAAAATGTACAGGCAGGATGCTATTGTTTCTGCCTGCCTTTGTAATGCATTAAGGAACAAATGTTTTGCATACCAGAACCAAATGTTTTGACACCTATGAGCTGGGTCACTTGCCTATGCAAGCTTCAAAGCTAGCCTGCTAGGCCCACAGCTGTAAGTCTCTCTGGAAGTTGCATATCAAAAGACCCAGAGTAAGGGGGGTATGAATTGGCCAGATGGATGCTAAATAGGACATCCTGGTGACCATTTGTGCTAGCTCACACCCTGAGTTTCCCCCTTCCAGCCTGAGAGGGGCGGTGCAGAGAGGGGAGTGCACCTATGCTAAGTAGCCAAGGTGGCGTTGTCACACATGCTCTGTGTGAACAGGAAATCCCTAGTGCCCACTCTCCAAACTGTGGGCAAGTAGGTGATTGGGGAATGATTACTTTCCCACGAGGGGGATTGGGTGGATATGTTAGCAATAGGCATCCAAATCCGATATACATCCCCCCCAGGCTATCCCCATTGGTTTTCATCTTTCGTTTTTTTCATTCTACCATGTGAGCAGAGAAGAGCAGCAGCACATTCCTGGAAAACAAAAAGTCTTATTACATTGTTACCAAGGACAAAACTCTGCGTTAGGACATTGTGATTGCTGGGGGTTATTTGATTAACCCCAACGGACCAGAAAAGACTTTGCACATTCACAGAAGGATTGGGGGCTGGCAATTTGTGCCCTTGCAAAAGGACTACATTTTAAAAGACAATCTTCTGGTGCTTTGCACCTTTCTGGACATTATCCTCTGTTTCTCTACCCGCAAGTGTAATTATTAAGTTTATTCTGCAATTGTCGCATGTTTGCCTATCCAGGGAATAAATCTCAGTTTATTTTGCTCAACCTGTTCTGCTCAATCAGGATCCACGAAATATAAATGTGTTATTAAATGCGTCTCCTGTCACAGGCGTTTAAAACTGGTGGCAGGGGTGGGATACTGATTGAGCCTATATTCCAGTTTCCATCAAGCTCCTCAGACAAGTGGCAACTTACACACACTTTCAAAGAAGCACGAGATAATTCACTGGTCTCTGGACCCATAACCCGGTGGCACCATGATTCTGCGCTCAGGGAGGTTCCGTTCCTGGGACAGAGAGCAAGTCGTGGAGAGATGTGCGGGATATGGCTTAACGACAGATGGTCGTTCCAAGAGTCAGCTGGAGGAGGATTTAGAAGAATATGAGGCCAGAGCGGCCCAATTAGCTGCAGTTGCAGCAGATGGTACCCAGCCCGGAGTTGAGGCGGTCCCTCCAACTCTGGAGCTGCAAGGACAGGGGGAGGGTGATGCTGACCACCCGGTCATGGGTGGCTTGGTGCCAGGGAGTGCGGAGGGGTTCGCGGCTGCAGACGACGGACTGCTGGCAACTGGACTCAGCGCCCTGCTCTCCACCTGGGGAGAGGGAATCAGCTACGAGCAGCGGTTAAAGCTCCTCACGGTAGCACTTGGAAAAGGTTCCCCATCCCACCTTGTAAACGGGGAACAAGAGCTTTCCTGGCCAGATCACCACAGTTTTAGCAAGTTCATTGATGGCACGAATGACCTGGACTCATTTCTAAATGATTTTGAGAATCAGTGTGGCCGGTTCCGAATACCAAGGAGGGACTGGGTGGTCAAACTACGAGCACTATTATCCGGCAAAGCCAAAAGAACTGTGCAGGAGCTTCCCGGTGCGGATGCTGATGACTATGGGTATGTGAAGCGCAAGCTGCTGGTCCAGTATGATATAAAACACGGGGAATCATTTGCGGACTATGCCAACAGAATGGTCAGGCATGGAACCCAGTGGGTCACAGGGTATGGGGCTACCAAATACCACACCTTACTGGACCTTGTGTTCAAGGAGCAGCTGATGCAGCGGTTTCCCCCCACTGTGCGGGCTTGGATCTATGACCGCAAACCTAAGACATGTGAGGACGCTGCCCGGATGGCCGACGAGTATGTGGCCAGCAGGATTGCTTTGGATGAGCCAGCAGTTCCTCAAGGAGGGGCCCGAGCTGCCCAGGGAACTAGAGCTACCCCTCAATGGACACTGAAAGCTGCAGCAGCAAGCAAAGCGCCAAAGGCTGCAGAATTCAAACATGAGAGGCGGTGTTTTACCTGCAACAAGGTCGGGCACCTTAGACCAGATTGTCCGGACCGGGACCGGTCCACAGGACCCCATCAGGGGCACCGCTGCCAAGCAGCAAAACCAGTTGCCCGTGTGACTGGCACCATCGGAGGGGACAAGCGCAGCCGTGACGCCAGCCGACAGAGGGATGACCACGGAGGCACCAACCCTTGCCAACCCAGGACCTGCAGTGGAGTGCGGAGGGCATCAGGTTGCACCAATCGGGTTGCAACGCAACGATGCCAGGCAGAAGCATCTGCAGAGGGTGACCGGCAAGCAGACGGGTTGGAGACCGGCAAGCAGACGGGTTGCTGGACTCCGATGCCACCGTGACTCTGGTGCGCCCTGATATGGTGCGGCCAGAGGATTTGCTCCCAGGCACCGGGATGCAAGTGACCATGCCAGACGGAGGACCTCGGTCACTCCAAGTTGCCCGGGTCTTTTTGGACTGGGGGGCGGGTCGTGGCATGAGGGAGGTGGGGGTATTGCTCGGATTGGCTGCTGAGGTGCTCCTTGGCAATGATCTGGGGCACGTTACCTGTGTTTTTACTGCGGAGCTGACACCTGCTGCACTGGTTGCAGCGATTACTACACTGGCGACACATTTAATTGCACTGCGGCCAGATCCGCAAGCCGGGAGATTTCCCGGCTTGCTAGTGGCCGCCCCTCGGCGTGCCGCGCGTCATAGACGCGCGGTCACGCGTCTTCGGGAGCGTGCGCCCCCTGCACGCACGTCCAGGGGCTCCCCGAGGGAGCCCTGGTGTCCCGCGATCGCGGGACAGCGGCAGGGGGTTCCGGGGGACCCGGCAGACCCGGCAGCGGGAGGGAGAGCGCCCCGATCGGAGGGCGCCCTTCCGCTGCTTCGGCGCGCGCCCGTCACACTCGGGCGCGCGCCAGGCTACTGCTGCGGCACAGAACGGGCAAATGCTCGAATAAACTGTGCCGCAGCAGTAGGAGCCAGGCAGCAAAGATCACAGCAGCAGCCCCTGTCCCCCTGCATTTGGGACCTACAGTTCCAGCAGTCTCTGAGGAGACCAGACAGGTAAGCCAGACTCTGTCCGCTTCTGACACTGACTTACTGTACCCTGTCCCTGTTCCCTGTCCCCCTGACTCAGGTATGACCGGGGGGTGGCCAGAATTAGGCACTCAGTTCAGGGAAGCGGTGCAATCTGATCCCACCTTAAAGGGCATGAGACTTCGGGCGTCTGTGTCTAAGCCAAGTGAGGGATCTGATTACTACTTGTGGCACCGCGGGCTTTTGTATAGAGAGCAGGGGGCTACAGGGTTAGATGAGGTTTGGACTGGCAAGCGACAGTTAGTGGTACCCACGGGGTATAGGCAACAATTATTATAGGTTGCCCACTCCATCCCGCTTGCGGGGCATCGGGGGGTCACACGCACAAGAGCCCAGCTCTTGCAGTGTTACTACTGGCCGGGGGCCTCCAGCGAGGTGGCAGATTTCTGCCGCTCCTGTGATGCCTGCCAGCGAGTAGGTAAGGCGGGTGATCGTGTGAAGGCACCCCTGAGACTGCTAACGGTGATAGGGGAACCCTTTCAGTGGGTAGCAATGGACCTGGTGGGGCCCCTTATGATTCCTAGCTGGACAGGGAAGCGCTACATCCTCACGGTGGTGGATTTTGCTACCCGGTACCCTGAGGCTGTAGCGCTGGCTACTATAGATGCTAAGGCAGTGGCTAATGCTTTGCTCACCATTTTCACTGGGGTAGGTTTCCCTAGCGAGGTCCTAACTGATCAAGGGTCGCAATTCATGAGTGAATTGCTACAGTGTCTCTGGGATGCGTGCGGGTTGAAGCACCAGCGCACGACCCCTTACCACCCCCAAACCAACGGACTATGCGAGAGGTTCAATGGTACCCTGAAGCAGATGCTTAGGACATTTATAGAGGCAGAGGGAAAAGACTGGGAGATTCACCTCCAGCATTTGCTGTTTGCGTACCGAGAGGTACCGCATGAATCGACCGGCTTTTCTCCCTTTGAGCTGCTATATGGTCGCAGGGTACGGGGACCTCTGGACCTATTCCGTGGGGGATGGGAAGGGGAAGCTACCAATACTGATGCGTCTGTGCTTCAGTATGTGGTAGATCTTAGAGACCGGTTAGAGATGCTCATGGGGTTGGCACAGGACTACTTTAAGGCTGCTCAGACCAAGCAGAAGACATGGTATGACCAGAATGCCCGTAGCAGAGAGTTCATCCCAGGACAGCAGGTGCTTGTTCTGAAACCCATTCGGGAGAACAAATTAATGGCTGTCTTGTCGGGACCGTATTCGGTACTGCGAAAGATGAACGAGTGCAACTATGTTGTACAGTTAGATGCTGAGACAGGGAGAACCAAAGTCTATCACATCAATATGCTCAAGGAGTACATAGCACCGAGTGTGGCATCGGTGCTGGCCATTTGCAGCCCACCGATGGGGGATCCAGCGAGCAATGCTCTGCCTGATCTCCTGGGGGAGGCTAGGCAGGGAGGTACCCTAGAGCAGGTGGAGATCGAGGCTCAGCTGAGTGTCAGGCAGAGAGCAGATGCCAGGGCTATGCTAGAGCAGTATAGGGCTCTGTTCACGGACAAGCCACAGAGGACACACATCACTGAGCACCCAGTGCTTACAGGGGATCTGAGACCTCTGCATAAGCACACTTATAGAGTGTCAGCAGAGGTGAAGGGCAGTATAGAGAGGGAGGTGGAGGAGATGCTAGCCCTTTGGGTAATTGTACCATCCCAGAACCCTTGGGCTTGTCCGGTAGTCCTAGTACCTAAGAAGGATGGGACCACCCGGTTCTGTGTGGACTACCGGCAGCTCAATGCAGGGACGGTTTCAGATGCCTACCCCATGCCCCGCATGGATGAGTTGCTGGATGAACTCGCGGGGGCAAGGTATCTGACCACCATGGATCTCAGTAAAGGGTACTGGCAGATCCCTTTGACCCAGGAGGCTAGGGAGAAGTCGGCAATCATCACCCCAAGTGGCCTCTATGAGTTCTTTGTGATGCCATTTGGGATGAAGAATGCACTGGCTACCTTCCAACGCCTGGTCAATCGTTTGCTAGAGGGCATGCAAGGGTTTTCAAGGGCCTATCTGGATGATATTGCTGTGTTCAGTAACTCCTGGGAATCACACTTAATTCATGTAGCTGCTAGCCAGGATTAGGGAGGCAGGTCTCACCTTAAAACCCACCAAGTGCTTAGTAGGGATGGCTGAAGTCTTATACCTAGGGTATAGAGTGGGTGGAGGGCACCTCAAGCCAGAACCAGCTAAGGTAGAGGCAGTAGTGCAGTGGCCCACTCCCAAAACCAAAAAGCAGGTCATGGCGTTTCTAGGCACTGCAGGCTACTATAGGAAGTTTGTTCCCCAGTATAGTGCCATTGCAAAACCCCTGACTGACTTGACCCAGAAGCGACAGTCTGTGCTGGTAGTCTGGTCTCCTGCCTGTGAAGCTGCATTTCAGGCTTTGAAGACTGCACTAGCCAGCGCTCCTACTGCACCGACACACTTTATTCGAGCAAATACCCAGTATGTACCTGGCAGATACCTGGAATGCGCCGCTCCTCACCTCTGACAAGCCCCGTTGTGTTTGCCTTCCCAGCCTGGGTTCATGCCTGGCTGACGGGCGGCTGATCTGTTAAATGATAATGATTAGGATTTAATAGGCTGCAAAGCTTCGCGTGTCTACCAGATGGCATAAATTCATGAATTGTAATGCAGTATATATATATATACTGTGCAGTATTGCAGCCAGCGGGAATAAAATGCTTCAATCCCTGCATGGAAAATACCTCAATGCACTCGGACAGAAAACAGTCACAAACCTCAATACACCCGGGTATACCCGAATTCGTGGGACTAGCCGAGCTCGAATAAAGTGTGTCGCCAGTGTATACTGGCCGCTCCAGATTATTCCAAAAAGTTTCTGGTGCAGACTTTTGCCTCAGACTTTGGTATTGGTGCTGTGCTCAGCCAGGTGGGGGACGGGGGTAGTGAGCATCCCGTGGTTTACCTGAGCCGCAAGCTGCTGCCCAGAGAAGTAGCCTATGCCACTATTGAGAAGGAGTGTCTGGCCATAGTATGGGCTCTCAAGAAGTTACAGCTTTATCTTTATGGCAGACACTTCACTGTTATAGACAGGGAAAGAAAAAAAGAAAAAAGCGCAAGGCCCATAGGGTAATATTGTCAGATTTATGGTAAATTAAAACGGTTATAAAAACTCACAGAATAAGAAATGGTATAAGCATCTCGGTGTAAATAAAAACCGCAGGAACAGTGGTGTGTGGACGTTTTCCGCTTCTTGCGATGCGTTGATGCACAGCCCTCCTCGTTGTCCCGATCTGTAGCCGTTCAGCTTCCGCGTCAGCTGACTGGCGACGTCGGCGCGTGACGTCGATCGGGGGGTTGGATTATGGGTGGTCACCTGCTTCTTCTCCGAAGACGGAACTCCAAGATCCCTGCTCACTGTGTTCTCTTAGTGCCGAGTGCCAGCCACAGCAGCAACCTTTGCAATGTCCGCCCTACGCGTTTCAAGGACGCTTGTCCTCTTCCTCTTCCTCAGGGGCACAAAGAGATTGATAGGTAAGAGCGCTGGTGGACACATTTGGAGGCAGAGGGGCCCATACCCACCTGCTTCCAATTGTGTTATACTTATTTCACATCACTTCACTGTTATCACTGACCATAACCTCCTAAGTTGGTTGCAGAGGGTGTCGGGAGAGAAAGCCAAGCTCTTGCGCTGGAGCCTGGCCTTGCAAGAATGTGACTTCACCATTCAGCACAAGAAAGGCAGTGAGCATGGGAATGCTGATGGCCTCTCCCGGCAGGACAATCCCAAAGACCTAATGACTTCAAAAACCCTCCGGTCAGCCCAACCACCAGAGGAGATGGCCAGGGCAAACCTTGGGCTTTGAGTGTGGGAGGTGTGGCGAAAATGGGGGTAATCAGCGCATTAATAAAGGCAGTGGGCTCGGCTGGTTACCCCTATTTCATATTGGGGATGAAGGGGTTAATATTATATGCTGTTCCCCTTTTAAGACTGCTACTTTAGGAACGGAGTGAGCTAGCACCCTGATTTTTGGTGTGCAGCCTCAGTGTAACACCCCAAGAACACACATATTAAAAATATAACTTTGTCATAAGGGAAACATATATTTTTGATAAAGTGCCTTTCTGTTGCAGTTTTAAAATGTACAGGCAGGATGCTATTGTTTCTGCCTGCCTTTGTAATGCATTAAGGAACAAATGTTTTGCATACCAGAACCAAATGTTTTGACACCTATGAGCTGGGTCACTTGCCTATGCAAGCTTCAAAGCTAGCCTGCTAGGCCCACAGCTGTAAGTCTCTCTGGAAGTTGCATATCAAAAGACCCAGAGTAAGGGGGGTGTGAATTGGCCAGATGGATGCTAAATAGGACATCCTGGTGACCATTTGTGCTAGCTCACACCCTGAGTTTCCCCCTTCCAGCCTGAGAGGGGCGGTGTAGAGAGGGGAGTGCACCTATTCTAAGTAGCCAATGTGGCGTTGTCGCACATGCTCTGTGTGAACAGGAAATCCCTAGTGCCCACTCTCCAAACTGTGGGCAAGTAGGTGATTGGGGAATGATTACTTTCCCACGAGGGGGATTGGGTGGGTATGTTGGCAATAGGCTTCCAAATCCTATATACATCCCCCCCAGGCTATCCCCATTGGTTTTCATTCTACCATGTGAGCAGAGAAGAGCAGCAGCACATTCCCGGAACGCAAAGAGTCTTATTACATTGGAACCAAGGTCAAATCTCTGCGTTAGGACACTGTGATTGCTGGGGGTTATTTGATTAACCCCAACGGACCAGAAAAGACTTTGCACATTCACAGAAGGATTGGGGGCTGGAAATTTGTGCCCTTGCAAAAGGACTACATTTTAAAAGACAATCTTCTGGTGCTTTGCACCTTTCTGGAAATTATCCTCTGTTTCTCTACCTGCAAGTGTAATTATAAAGTTTATTCTGCAGTTGTCGTGTGTTTGCCTATCAAGGGAATAAGTCTCAGTTGATTTTGCTCAACCTGTTCTGCTCAATCAGGATCCACGAAATATAAATGTGTTATTAAATGCGTCTCCCGTCACATTGGGATCCCGATGAAGCCGGCTTTTCATCTCCGCTGGCCCGGTGGTAGGTGGCTGGAAGGGGGATGGTTAAAACAGAGGGTAGGAAACAAAGGGAAAAATAAACACAGAACAACACTTAACACATAACATCTGAGCTCGACGCCAGGTCATATCCCCCCTGGCCTCAAGTCCATTGCCTCGGTGCTCTCCCCGCTCGTGGCGATCTTCTGAGTTGATGCCCCGAGGACTTCACCGGAAATCAGAGAGACCCCTCTCTCCAAACCCAGCCTGCGGTCCATACGAACTGACAAGTAGGGTCGCACCCCTCCTCTCCTGCCCCGCTCCTAATTACCTTGTATTTAAAACCTTCTCTTAACTTCTATGAACCTATAGTTAACCTTTTACTTACCTCTGAACTGCTTCTACAAGCCTTCTTGTCCTAAGCCCTGACTAATTCCTCGAATGTCTACTTTCTCTACTAGAAGGTGCCCCTGTCCTTATTTATATTACTTCCTCAACCTCCCCTTTCTATCTTCACCTGTCTCCCCCTATGATCTCTCTGCCACCGTCTTGCTCACCTTCACTTCATCAATCCTCTACCCCTCTTTTTGTCCCCCCGTCTTTCTACCTGTCCACCATCTTCTGACTGTCTTCACTTCCTTAACCCCTTCTCTCAACGTTCTCCCCTGCTTCATATCCTCTACCTGCCCTTCCATAGATCCCTCTCTCTCTCCCATTACTACCTTCAACCTCCCATTACTACCTTCCACCTCCCTTTCCCTGTCTCCTAATCCCTCCCTGCTCCTCCTCTCCCTTCCAGCCCATCCTCTCCCTACCTGCCCTACCTCTCTTGCTCCTGCTCCACCATTGTTGGCCTTGTGCCTCCCCCGCTCTGCCTGAACACTCCCCTGCAACTCTCTCATGCCACTCCTCCTTCCGGTACTATTGCGTAACCACCTCCTGCCTCTGCATCCCCACTCGATCCCCTTTCGGATCCTACTTTGCCCCTCCTTGGCCCCATTCCCTCATCTTCCTCCATCCCCCCTTCCATCTTAATGACACTTGCGCCATCATCCAGCGCCGTCTCCGCCTCTTTAGGCTGCTTCCGGCATCCACTTCCGTTTTTCGTGTCACCTCCAAGATGGCGCCCGTCAACTTGACACTCGGCGATGACATAATTCCGCCCCGTCGTCATCTTGGATTCCTCTGTGCAACCTGATGGACGTTCGTGCTCTTTTCCCCAGCTTCCCGCCAGCCTGCATCTGCGTTTCAGCATGGAGCCCTGGATACTAGATAGTTGCCGCCATCTTCTTGCACCCTCGTGGCCCGCAATCCCAGGTAAAGTTATTTTTGCAGGTTTTTCCCTTTTATCTTCAGCCTGCAATTTCCAGGGGCCCCTTCTTTAGTAGAAAGCTTCAGCTCAGGGATGCCAGCGTTGTCATCTGTGTGCACCCCCCCGTCAGCAACACCAGGTAAACTTATATATTGCCATAACTTGTGGGTGCAAAAACTTGTGAAACAAAACTTGTAACTTTTGCCTACTGAGGCTTATGTCCAGGTTTAATTTTTCCCTCCTTTGTCCTTAGCAGCTTTTGCACTGCTTGTCCACGTGGGGTCCAGGGGAGCCTCTTCTGGTCCCTCGGCTGTGATAGCTTCCCCTAGTCCTAATTTGTTGAGAAAGGCAGGCCCTTCCTCTAGTTCCCTCATGGTAAAGGACCGGCCATTCCGGATCACCATGATGCCGAAAGGGAAGGTCCAGCGATACCTTATTGCCTTGTCCCTTAGTTGCTTTGTTATGGGAAGCAGACTCCTCCGCCTTGCTAGCGTGGTTGGTGCCAGGTCTTGAAAAATCATAAGCCGGGTACCCTCAAATTCCACCGCTGGTAGGGGACGTGTTTTTTGTAAGACAGCCTCCCTGGATCTAAAGTGGTGCATCCGCACAATGATGTCCCTAGGCTGTTCCGTTTGCAGTGGCTTCGCCCACAGGGCTCTGTGGCATCTGTCTAGAGCCAAGTACTCTTTCGGTGTATCCGGGAGTATACTCTCTAGCCACCGGCTCATGAACTCCTCGCAGTTCTGCACTGACTCTGGTACCCCCCGGATCCACAGATTGTTTCTATGGTCGCGGTTTTCTGCGTCCTCTTGTCTGTCTTTAATCTCGTTGATTTGACTCTGCAGGTCCGCTGTCTTTTTATCATTTTTTTTTATAGACTTTATTATCTGATCCACTTTAGTTTCTAATGCTCCGGCTCTCTCCCCAAGCCCTGTAACTTCTCTTTTCAAATCTTTTATCTCTGCTTGCAGCATAGATTTCAAGTACTTGTAAAGCTTATTAAAGTCACATTGCCTCACTGGCCTCTGTGCAGCGTTATCCATTTCTTCTTAATCTCCCTCCAGCTCTGTTTCAGAGTCTGTGTTTGAAATGGGTGCCATTTCTGCATCAGCACAGGCTGCCCGGGCTTTCCCAAAATACTCAGGCATCCCCCTCTGACTTGGTGTTTTCACTCCTCTCTTTGACATCCTGAGACCTTTATGTATCTTTTATGATATTTGGCGACGAAATCCGTATATTTTTATAGGTTTTGAGTGCTTATATTGTTCAGCGGGGCTCAGAGCAGCTAGGTTATGCTATTATGCTCTTTGCCGTCGTAGCTCCGCCTCTCCAACTTGGATGATTTGAATCAAATGATAACAAATGATTTTTGGAGTCTGGTAAATAAAGTCTGCTTTTAGACATAATTTAACTAAAGTGGAAAGAGAAGCAATAAAGGAAATCATAGTAGATCAGAAGCTAGTAATTAAACTGGTTAAGGGAGGGGCTGTAGTCGTTATGGATAGAGAGAACTATCTGAAGGAATCATATCGATTACTTAATGATGAGACAACATATTTGAAACTAAGAAAGGGCCCCTCCATAGAATATACAGCTGACTTAAAAGTTTTACTAGAGAAAGGGAAGGACGTTGGTATCCTTAACTCAGATACTCAGATACCCATCTTCTACTTTCTACCGAAAGTTCATAAAAGCTTAGACAACCCCCCAAGAAGGCCAATAATATCGGGGATTGACTCATTAACATCTAATTTGTCAGCGTATATTGACTAATTTCTGCAGGTGTATGTGAAGGGACACAGATCGTATGTTATTGACACTACAGCCATTATTAATATGCCTAGTTAAATAGCATGGAGAGAAGTACAGTATATACATTGGCAGAAGTGGATGTGTAAGGAATCCGCTCCTGGCTTTCATTCTACCCTTGCAGACCTCTGCAGTTACAAAGGCTTCCTCTGGCAATCAATGGCACATGTGCTTCCTCTCATTGCAGCTTCTGCCCTGTGCCCCATCATTGGAGGAATACTCACACACCCTCCTGCTGTGATTGGATCTCCGCCCTTTATATGTTGGGCTTTGGCTCTGAATCAGAGCCGAGCATAATTTCCTTCCCTGGACGTTACGTGTTCTGCCACAAGCCCTAGGTTTGTCTCCTTGTGTATTAACTTCTCTGTTTTTTGTTAGTAGTTCCTGAGTATCCTGAGGCCTGCTGCTATGCTTCTACGCAGAGGCCTGACTTCTGGAGTATCCTGAGGCCTGCTGCTACGCTTCTATGCAGAGGCCTGACTTCCTGAGTATCCTGAGGCCTGCTGCTATGCTTCTACGCAGAGGCCTGACTTCCTGAGTATCCTGAGGCCTGCTGCGTTTCTCCACGCACAGGCCTTTCCTTGGTCATCGGTGTTGAAGCGTTGATTTTCCACGACGCTGCCCTGCGGTGTACTTCGGCCAGCCTGCTGTCTCCCCCTGCTGAGACCGGAGTCATGGGCCGAGGCCGCTCCTCACACAGAGGCCACTCCCGCACTCACGCTCCTTAGCTGAAGCGGGGATCTCCTGTCTACCTGTTGCCGAACTCCTGCTTGAATCACGACGATGCTGCCTTCTCCAATCCTGACCCTGCTACGTACGACGACGAACTGCGCATTCTGGATCAGTCTGCGCGGACTAAGGTCGGTGATTATACAACCCCACCTCAGCCCCGCGGTCCGGTCCTGGTTTGTGGCGAGCACAAGCGTGACAGTATTCTCAGCCCCACAAACTCGGACCGCCCTGTGGTGAGGGTTGGTATGTTTCTATCTGAAATCCTGTCCCGGCCTGCGGACCAGTCCCAGTTTGAAAACCAGTATCTGTGCGAAATAATACTACCCCTTCTTGAAGATCAGTTTATGTTTGAAGCATTAACCCCTTTGCAAAGACAATGTCGTAATGATCTCATTATTAAGGCTTACTGTCTGAAGGAGTTAAAACAGTCTTTGGCCGCTTGTGTTTGCTCCCCTGGTTCCCCTTTAACCTGGGATAATGTGAACCCTATGGAACTGGCCGACGCCCAAGATGCACTCTATGCCCTGGCCTTATCATTGGACATTCACATAGTACAACATGACCGCCTCTTCATGTTGTTTCAGGCTCAGGCTCAAGACACGCTCAGTGTACTTTCCTTAACATTGGACATTTACATAAAAGAACAGGACCCCCGCCTTGCCAGCTATGCTGCTGCTTGGCAGTTCCCCTGTACTGCCAGTCCTGTTGCTAAACCTGTGGGGGTACCTCCCTCTCCAGGAAATGACCAAACTGTCCCACTATCACAGCCCCCTAAGGTAGAAGCTGCCACGGTCCCTAGTCCTGACTTAACCTCCCTGGGTTCTGTCCCAGAGGTTATTCCTGTCTTAACCCTTGCTAGTCAGGCCTATGAGTCCCCCACTGTAAATCCCTGCAGTCCCCAGGTCAATGTGTCTTCCCTAGCACCAAGGAAAGAACCCTGTTTACCCTCTCTTTCTAACCCAGAATTTCTAAGCTCTGTCCCGAGGTTATTTCTGTTTTAACCCCTGCTAGTCTGCTTTGTAAGGTCCCCATTGTTCACCCTTGTATTCCGCAGACTAATGTTAGGTTCCTAGGGCAAGAGGCTGAACCCCCTATGACCCCACTTTCGGAAGTTAGCTTCTCTTTTCCTGATTCTCAGACACAGCCAGACAAAACCCTTGATTTTTTTCTGTATTCCCTGCGGGTCAGCCCTATGAACCCCCCTTGGTAAATCCCTGTAGTCCGCCAGTCAAGGACACCTCCTTAGCTTTAGAGGATGAACCCTGTATGTCCCCTGGCTCAGCTAAAATTCTCGGGGCTACGCCCCCTGAACATTCGGCAATAATACTGGCTCCAGTTAAAAGTATTCTGGAACTACTTGTTTCCCTAAACCTGTTCGCAAAATTCCCACTCCTAGGTATTTTGCTGACCCCGCCTGTAACTCTGAGAGCTGAAATCCCTGCTTCTGAGCATAGACCTCTTTTCATGGAATCTATAGTCGTTTCTGATGTCCCAGACACTCCTTCCCAAATACCCACTTCAGAGACCAGCACAGTTGTGGTTGCCCCCCTTGTACTGCCTGTGTTCTCCTCTTCTCAAATCCTAGGGTTAAATGCAAACAATGCACATTATGCCCCTTCCCAAGTGACCCCTTCTGAGATCAGTGTATCTGTTGTTGCTCCCTTAGTACAATTACAGTCAGGCCCCTCCTTTTTGGAGGATCAGGTTTTCAAATCTAAAACTCCCTTTACCCCTGATTTTGTAAACCTGCAGTCCCCTCTCACTGTAGTTAAAAGTTCTCCAGCAGCTGCTGAGTTAAGCTCTGCCGCTACTAAATCTTCTGTTGTCGAAGCAGCCTTCCTTAGCTCACTTCCGTTTGTCCTATCTGTTATGCCTGTTCCCAATGCTTTCTCTCCTCTGTCTCTGAGTGTTGCTAAGATTCCTGTTTTGCAAGGTATTTCTCCTATTAAGTCTGTGATACCTGCAATTCCTTTATTTGATTTCCAAGACCCCTGTCACTGAGTCTCCCATGCAGTCTGATGCCCTCACTTGGGATTCTCAGGGACCCAATTCAGAAACAAGCACAATGTTCTCTGATCTTATTACAGTAGCTAGTTCAGTTTCTGCTGCATCTCAATCACCCACTTCAGTGACAGTCATATTCCGCATTGCTTCTCCCACAGTATCATGCAAGACCCTCTTACCTGGGACCTCCACGGCTAACTCAAGTTCATGTTCTCCATTTGCTGTCTCTCTGTTGGAGGTACCCAGCTTTAACCCCAAGACTTCTATTCCTAAGGCTGTTGCACCGTTTACCCGGCTTCCTGCTTTATCGGATAAGATCTGTTTTCTTACCTTTCAAACAGAGTCTTTACTCGCAGGTTTCTGTGCGGTGTCTAAAGTGCCCTTTCTGGATTGCCTTTGATCTTTCCCTAAGACGAAGACACCCATACTGGACCTCGTTGCCTTACCTGAGGCGTCCGTCCCTGTTCTTGATAGCCCCACTATGGGTATGGACATGTTCTCCCCTACTATCTCCCTGCTGCTTACTATGCCCTTCGCTAAGGCCATAACCTCGGATTTGATTCTCCCCAAATATCAGAGGCCAAAGGAGGCGGATTCTTCCTCAACTGCCTGTACTACAACCAAGAAGTATGTAATCACTGCGACCGGCTCTCTCGAATTGCTTGGGATTACAAGGCTGGTTCTTATCATGAATATTGCTTCAATATCTTGCAGTGAACCCTCCCGCCCTAATACCCTCACTAACCACCACCCAGAATTCATTGGGAGCTAAAGACTCTCGCAAGTTCTTACGTGCTGATTTCGCCAAAGCCATTGTCTGCCCTGCAGTCCCTAATGTCTTTCATGTCCGACAATCAGTGTCCTATGTCCCGTACTCTTGGACTATTACTATGCACCTGACACCTGGCTGCTGCCCTTCTGATTTCCTTATTCTGGAGTCCCCTGTCCTTTCTCTGCTTTGGATTTCCAAGTTCCCTGGTCCCATTGCCCATGTACCGAGAACCGCAGTGCCACCGCTCTCCTTTGTGGTACTCGCCAATGTACACCTGGATTTTGGACCTAATTCTCGCCTGAGACACTTTAGGAACAACTCAATGTCTCCCAGACCTATGAATGGTCCTGTCCACCCAGGCTTCTCACCCAGAGGTGGGGGTACTGTAAGGAATCCCAGCAAACCGTGGGCTTTCAATGCCACCTCTCGCCTAAGGAAGTTTAGGAACAACTCCATGTCCCCCAGATCTGTGAATTTTCCTGTTCATCCGGAGGTCTCACCTGAAAAGGTGAGGGGGGTACTGTAAGGAATCCGCTCCTGGCTTTCATTCTAGCCTTGCAGACCTCTGCAGTTACAAAGGCTTCCTCTGGCAATCAATGTCACATGTACAGTACTGCCTCTCATTGCAGCTTCTGCCCTGTGCCCCATCATTGGAGGAATACTCACATATCCTCCTCCTGTGATTGGATCTCTGCCCTTTATATGTTGGGCTTTGGCTCTGAATCAGAGCCGAGCATAATTTCCTTCCCTGGTGTGAGGATTCGGGGATTGCATCCCTTGCAGCGCGGTTCCTCCTCTTTACATAAAAGTACTGCAGCGGCTGCTGCCTCCGATCTTCCCCCCGCTGGTGCGCGCACCCCCGCTCTGTTTACAGAGCGCGTGCGCACCCGCTCCTCTTCTACCAGGTCACAGACCTTAGCTCCGCCTCCTCAGTCACACTGCACCTCCGCTGCGCGCGGCGTGCACGCGTGACGTCGCGCAATGAGCCCCAGCTGCGAGTCAAGATTGCTGTGAGCCCTTGTCTCCTGCAGCCTATCCTTTGCATCTGCAGAGGCTCCGCCTCCACTCCGCCCCCTCTCCTACTGGTTCCTGTCTCCTATAAGAAACTTCCTCTTCCTGTCATACCTTGCTGAACATAACCTTGTGTAGCCTTTGCGTGTGCCTGTCTTGTCCAGCCCAGTCTTGTCTTGTTCTCTGCAGTTAACCTCTCGTGTACCGACCTGGCTTTGCATTTGGATTCTCTCTGGCTCTGGACCCCTGGCTTACGGATAACGACGACGAATGCCTCTCCAACCCCAGACCACAGGCTTACGGACTCCAACTACGTGTACCTCTCCAACCCACGGACCCCGGCAAGTATTGGATTAACCCTTTCTACATACCCAGACCCAGCAACGCTACAAAACACCTTCTGGGCTCGCCCCCGCTACTGTGGGTGTGTGGCACAGTCCTTCCCACCTCAGTGCCGGGGTCAGGTCTTGTTTGTGGGCTCGCGCAAACGTTACAGTATGTTCAGCCCAATAAAATTGACCCCCCTGAGGTGGGCCAAACCACAACTGTTGCTACTCTAGTGGGAAACATACCCCAGGAACCAAGTCTTCCGTCACCCAATCAGTATGCGGGTGAACCCCTAGGATGCCGAGGCTTTCTAAACCAATGTGATGTCCACTTTGAATTAACCCCTTCTCGCTTCTCTACTGATAGGTTTAAAGTGGCTTATATCTATTCATTGTTAACCGGAGATGCACTGGCCTGGGCAAATCCTATCTGGGAGTTAATGCCTGAACTCACGCAGAACTTTATTTCTTTCAAAAAAAGGTTTCAGCAGGTTTTTGACAACCCTGGCCGCAAGGCGACTGGGGCCTCTTCTCTTTTTCATATCACCCAGGGCCACTGGACCGTCGCGAAGTACGCTCTTGAATTTCGAATTATTGCAGCGGAAACCGGTTGGAACAACGAGGCTTTAACTGCAGCCTTCTGGCATGGCCTCTCTGACTCCGTGAAAGATCAATTGGCTGCATGTGAAAGACCCACTGCCCTGGAGGATC
The DNA here is from genome assembly GCF_040206685.1 of Ascaphus truei. Lineage (NCBI taxonomy): Eukaryota > Metazoa > Chordata > Amphibia > Anura > Ascaphidae > Ascaphus > Ascaphus truei. Next base: position 104,352 of record NW_027456945.1, read on the forward strand.
TGATCTCTACATGTATACGGGTGGATCAACGCCTCCAAGAGAGACGAAGTGAACGCCGGATTACACGTATGCCGGTACCTATACCTATCTCTCCTACTCTCTCTCCTTCTTTTGTTCCAGTTCCTGAAGCACCAGACCCCATGCTGCTGGGTACTCACCATTTGTCCTTTACAGAAAAACAGCGCCGGAGAAGCGAGGGGCTATGTCTTTATTGTGGCCTAGCTGGTCATTTGGCGTACCGCTGTCCTACGCGTCCAGGGGAACGACAGCGGCCTATAAGGTATGATGGAGTTGCTTTGGATACCATATCTTCTTGTTCCTCTTCCAAGGAAAGTATGCCAAAATGGATCCTTCTACCTATCATAATGGAGGGTACGGACTTTCATATTTCTGCACTTGCCTTCATCGACTCTGGGTCTGGAGGAAATTTCGTGGACCAGAATTTTGCAATAAAACACCGGATCCCACTGCTTAGGAAGTCCACTCCCATAGGACTCGAAGCGATAGACGGTCGTCCACTCCAGCCTGCCTTTATCACCCTGGAGACCGTGATCTTCACCCTTTCCACCAAGGACGGACACAAGGAACAAATCTCGTTGGACGTCATTCATTCACCATCTGTACAGGTAATCTTGGGTCTCCCCTGGTTACAACTGCACAATCCCGTGATTGACTGGACTGATAAACAACCCATACGATGGTCTACCCCATGTGCCATTCCTTGTGCTCTCACTTCACTCTCTCTTGCCGACTTAGAGACTGCGGATCCTTCCAAGGGGTCCCTTCCAGAAGTCTACCATGAATTTATTGATGTTTTCGACAAGGTCCGTTCAGAGACTCTTCCTCCACATCGTCCCTTCGATTGTCCCATTGATCTGATTCCTGGTGCCGTTCTGCCTAAAGGCAAGTCCTACCCCCTGTCCCTTCCTGAGTCCCGAGCAATGTCCGAGTATATCCAGGAGAACTTAAAAAAAGGTTTTATTAAGAACTCCACCTCTCCTGCTGGGGCAGGGTTCTTCTTTGTAAAGAAAAAGGACGGATCTCTTCGCCCCTGCATAGATTATAGAGGCTTGAATAAGATAACACAGAAGAACCGTTGCCCATTACCACTCATATCTGAATTGTTTGACCGTCTACAAGGTGCCTCCATTTTCTCCAAACTTGATCTCCGTGGTGCCTACAACCTGATACGCATAAGGGAGGGAGACAAATGGAAAACGGCTTTTAAAACCCGCGACGGCCATTATGAGTACCTAGTAATGCCATTTGGACTCTGTAACGCCCCTGCTGTTTTTCAGGAGTTTGTTAATGAGGTTTTCCGTGATGTTCTCAATTTATTCGTCATTGTATACCTTGATGATATACTAATTTTTTCTAAATCCTTGCCTGAACATATCCAGCATACCAAGCTAGTACTCTCTCGGCTTCGTCAGAATCGTCTGTATGCTAAGATGGAGAAGTGTATGTTTCACCAAAATTCTACTTCCTTCCTGGGTTATATAATCTCCGAGAAGGGATTTTCCATGGATCCTGAGAAACTAAAGGCGGTATTAGATTGGCCCCAGCCCACGTCGCTTAAAGCCATCCAGCGATTCCTTGGATTTGCCAATTATTATCATAGGTTCATCCACAAATTCTCCACACTGGTTGCTCCTATTACCGCTTTGACCAAGAAAGATGCTGATCCTTCCTCCTGGCCACCGGAGGCTGATCTTGCTTTCGAGTCTTTAAAGAAGGCCTTCACCACCGCTCCCATTTTGCATCACCCCGACCCCTCCCTTCCCTTCACGTTGGAGGTCGATGCTTCGGATATTGGAGCCGGGGCAGTGCTCTCCCAAAGACGTTCTCCTCAAGATCACCTGCATCCATGCGGCTACTTTTCCAAGAAATTCTCCCCCGCGGAGATCAACTATGATGTAGGTAATAGAGAACTTTTGGCTATCAAACTTGCACTCCAAGAGTGGAGACACCTTCTTGAAGGTACCGAGAAACCGATCCTTATTCTTACTGACCACAAGAATTTATTGTATATTGAAGGTGCTCGACGCCTTGGTTCCCGTCAAGCTCGCTGGGCTCTTTTTTTCTCAAGATTCAACTATGTAATCTCTTACATTCCTGGTACAAAGAATTTGAAGGCCGATGCTTTATCCCGTCAATTCATTTCCGGAGACCGATCCGACGACCTTCCTGAGACTATTCTTCCTTCAAGATTGATCATTGCAGCAAATTCCTTCGATATTTTGGACAAGATTCTGGACTCTCAAACCCGGATTCCAGAGGGCCTGGAGGTACCTGAGGGCTGCCTATATGCGGCAACCAAATTCCGTCAAAAAATTCTGGAGTGGGGTCATGCTTCCAGGTCGGCAGGTCACCCTGGGATCAGAAGAACCACCGATTTAATCAGACGTACTTTCTGGTGGCCAGAGATGTTGAACGACATTAAGGAATTTGTTTCATCTTGTTCCATCTGTGCTCGTAATAAGTCCGTCCGAAAAAAGCCTTCTGGTCTGCTACGCCCGCTCCCCATTCCTGAACGTCCCTGGTCCCATTTATCAATGGATTTTATTGTGGAGCTGCCCATTTCCAATGGCATGAATACCATCTTGGTCATCGTGGATAGGTTCTCCAAGCAGGCCCATTTCATACCCCTCAAGGGCCTCCCTAACTTTGCAACTCTAGCTGATATCTACGTCAAAGAAGTCTTTCGTATACATGGGGTTCCTGTTTCAATTGTGTCCGACCGTGGATCCCAATTTGTATCCAAGTTTTGGCGAGCTTTTTCTCAAAGACTCAATATCTCGCTCCTTTTTTCTTCCGGGTATCACCTGCAAACCAATGGACAGACTGAAAGGGTAAATCAATCATTAGAACAATATCTAAGATGTTTTGTTTCGGATACACAAGATAATTGGGCTGATCTCTTACCGTGGGCTGAGTTCGCACATAACTCCCTTAGAAACGAATCCACCCAAGAGTCGCCCTTCTTCGTCAATTACGGCTACCACCCTAACTCTCTTCCCATTTCTTCTAATACCTCTGGAGTCCCTTCTGCTGATGCCAGAATCAATGCTCTTCAAGAGTCATGGAATAAGATTCGGAGAAATCTCCAGGAATCCGTTCGGAGACAAAAGACCCAGGCAGATCGATTTCTTCTAGAGGCGCCCAGGTTTAAGACAGGAGACAAGGTATGGCTCTCATCAAGGAACATCATATTAAAGACACCTACCTTAAAATTGGCTCCCAGATTCTTGGGACCATTCAAGATCATGGAACAGGTTAATCCTGTGGCGTACCGCCTGGACTTACCTCCCTCTATGAAGATACCATCGGTATTCCATGTCTCTTTTCTGAAACCTGTCAAACAGAGTTCCAGGTATCCTGATGTTGTTTCCCCTCCTCCTCCTGTGTTGGTGCATGGTCAACAGGAATTTGAAATCCGCTCTGTCATTGACTCAAGAATCTCCAGAGGGAAGGTGCAGTTCCTTGTACACTGGAAGGGTTTCGGTCCTGAAGAACGTTCTTGGGTCTCCTGTGACCAGATTCACACTCCCGGCTTGCTCAGACGCTTTCACGCCAGGTACCCAGACAAGCCATTTATGGATTGTCCGGAGTTCGATCCTCAAGGGGGGGGTACTGTGAGGATTCGGGGATTGCGTCCCTTGCGGCGCGGTTCCTCCTCTTTACATAAAAGTACTGCAGCGGCTGCTGCCTCCAATCTGCCCCCAGCTGGTGCGCGCACCCCCACTCTGTTTACAGAGCGCGTGCATACCCTCTCCTCTTCTACCAGGTCACAGACCTTAGCTCCGCCTCCTCAGTCACACCGCACCTCCGCTGCGCTCGGCGTGCACGCGTGACGTCGCGCAACGAGCCCCAGCTGCGAGTCAAGATTGCTGTGAGCCCGTCTCCTGCAGCCTATCCTTTGCATCTGCAGAGGCTCCGCCTCCACTCCACCCCCTCTCCTACTTGTTCCTGTTTCCTATAAGAAACTTCCTCTTCCTGTCATACCTTGCTGAACATAACCTTGTGTAGCCTTTGCGTGTGCATGTCTTGTCCAGCCCAGTCTTGTTCTCTGCAGTTAACCTCTCGTGTACCGACCTGGCTTTGCATTTAGATTCTCTCTGGCTCTGGACCCCTGGCTTACGGATAACGACGACGAATACCTCTCCAACCCCAGACCACAGGCTTACGGACTCCAACTACGAGTACCTCTCCAACCCACGGACCCCGGCAAGTATTGGATTAACCCTTTCTACATACCCAGACCCAGCAACGCTACAAAACACCTTCTGGGCTCGCCCCCGCTACTGTGGGTGTGTGGCACAGTCCTTCCCACCTCAGTGCCGGGGTCAGGTCTTGTTTGTGGGCTCGCGCAAACGTTACACCTGGACATTACGTGTTCTGCCACAAGCCCTAGGCTTGTCTCCTTGTGTACTAACTTCTCTGGTTTTGTTAGTAGTTCCTGAGTATCCTGCTTCTATGCTTCTACGCAGAAGCCTGACTTCCTGAGTATCCTGAGGCCTGCTGCTACACTTCTACGCAGAGGCCTGACTTCCTGAGTATCCTGAGGCCTGCTGCGTTTCTCCATGCACAAGCCTGCTTTTGTCATCGGTGCTGAAGCATTGGTTTCACCCGACGCTGCCCTGCGGTGTACTTCGGCCAGCCTGCTGTCTCCCCCTGCTGAGACCGGCGTCATGGGCCGAGGCTGCTCCTCGCACAGAGGCCACTCCCACACTCAAGCTCCTAAGCTGAAGCGGGGAACTACTGTCTACCTGTTGCTGAACACCTGCTTGAAAAACGACGATGCTGCCTTCTCCAATCCTGACCCTGCTACGTACGACGATGAACTACGCATTCTGGATCAGTCTGCGCGGACTAAGGTCGGTGATTATACAACCCCACCTCAGCCCCGCGGTCCGGTCCTGGTATGTGGCGAGCACAACCGTGACAGGATGTGACTTCATTATACATTTTTATCACAAGGGTGTGACTCTGTGACATCCACTCTTCTGAAAGATGCAAAGTAGGATGGACTACAGATTGATTTTTTGATTGAATGTATGGAATTCATACTACATAAGAATTATTTCTGGTTTGAAAGTGACTTCTACCTGCAGAGATGTGGAACTGCCATGGGGCCCAGGTTTGCACCGAGCTATGCCAATCTCTTTATGGGAGATTGGGAAGACTGTTACATTTGGTCTGAGGTTGGGCCTGGTGCAGATCTGGTCCTTTGGCAGAGATATATTGATGACATTATCTTAGTGTGGAAAGGGGACCATGACAGTCTGGTTAAGTTTATAGAGGATTTGAATATCAATGATAGGAATCTGCAGCTCACATCTTCTATTAGTGTTAAGGAAGTAGACTATTTAGATCTGACCAGCTATGGATAAGGTGATCAACTAAAGGCCAGATCCATCTTTAAGGCAATGGACACGAACAATTATATTGTTCGAACAAGTTGTCACCATCCTAAATGGATGGATAATGTGCCATGCGGACAATTTCGCAGAATAAACAGGGATTGTACTGATGAGGGAGTCTTCACTAGCCAAGTAGAAGTCCTAAATGAGATTTCTTGAGAAGAATTACAGCGAGGTCCTTAATGACTCCCTTGAGAACAAGAAAATTAGCAAGGAAAGATCTAATTAAAGTAAAAGAAAATTCAAGGTATTATTAAACAAAATATTGATATTTGCTTTTGAATGACCCTCTATTGAAGAGTGAAATCCCTTTAGTACCGAATGTGATTTTTAGGAAAACTAACAACCTGAAAAACAAGTTGGCTCCTAGTGTTATAAGAAAAATGAAGACAGATAAAAATGAGGATAGAAATTTTTCTAATAATGCGGTTAGTTTCTTAAAGAATGCTAAAGGTTTTTTTGGTTGTACATCCAATAAAGCTTGTAAGTTTAAATCTAAAGAAAGATTATTTTTTTAAAGTCAAATTTGAGACAAGAGACTTTCAAAATAGATAGATTTATATGCTGCAGGTCAGAATATGTAATATACATTTTGGAATAACCTTGCGGGCTCCAACATATTGGTAAAACCACTAGACCTATTAGGACCCGCATATTGGAACATCTGAGCGCCATTCGCAGAGGGATTTTAACTCCCAGTGTGTCACAACTCTGATCCCACGGATTTGACTCTTATAGGAATAGAGTTGGTGCAACAGCATTGGAGAGGCAGAAACAGGGGATTTGATTAAAGTAAAGGAGAGATGTTTTGGATCCATAAACTCAAAACACTCATTCCACATGGTTTGAACGTAAAATTCGAGATACCATTTTTATAATAAATATTAGTTGTCACTTATTTATACATTTTATGGGTTTTTACATGAATTTAATTGGTATATTTCTCAGTACCTCTGCTCATATACATCTCCTGGTTTTTTTAACACCAACTCAGTACTCTGGTTTTAATATTGTGTTAACATGAATGTTTTTATATGTTTTATTGATCCATTGTTCTCTTGTTCATTTCTCCCCCTTTTGCCCCCTTTATGCTGTTATTGGGATATTTGAGATTGCATAGTTGTTATAGAGTGAGTCTGTTTCATCTGGATATTTTATCTGTTTATATTGATATATGAATTTTAGTGTACTTTACTAATATGGTTTGTTGTTTTTATCTTCATTTGTATAAGCTATGTCTTTTGTAGTGCATTTTGAACACTGCTGTGTTTTTAATATTAATTAATAAAGTGTACTAGACGTTATATTTATATGAAGCACCTTTTAGGCAATATATGCCCATCTGCACACAATTGCTTAATTAAGATAGCCTTTAAATAGACTGACGGTGTGGGAGGGGTTAACTCCTGACGAAGCGGCGTAAGCTGAGAAACGCGCTGAGTGACCAACATGGAGGGAAGACGTGCGGTAGCAGAGTCACAGGAACAGCCTTCACTTACCGTTACCCGACGATACCGGAGGCAGGAGTGCACTGGGTAAAGACGTCGCACGCTCAGGAGGTCAGGGAGATAAGCAAGTGAAGCGGGGGGTTCCTGGCAGGACCCAGAGAGCTGGAGGCTAACAGCAAAGCAGCATCTGAGTGCCCCAGATCGATACCGTGGACTCTTATACCTACAACGCCCTGTTTACCATTCCCTTTGTTCTTTACGCAAATTGTGAGTATTCTGTGTAATAGCCACTAAAACGTTGTGTTTTTTGGAATACACTACGTCTCTCTTTTTTTTGTCTTGACGATACATCCACATGCAGCACCTGGGGAATAGCTATACCTGATCATATACAGACCTGGGATCTTACAGACATATCAGCAGCAAGAAGACACATTACAACCTTTGATTTGATAAGCCTTATTTGATCTTTTCTCTAGTAAGAGGGCTGGCATATTGGCCAAGTTCAGTGTCATATCGTCATCATTTATATACACAGTGTACACTATATTATGTTTTTCTCTATTCTGGGGTGATTCTGCTACTCATGGCTTCTTTTAACAGGTCGTGTAAAATCGCTGGTAATTCACTCCTCCCGCTGGCCGAGCATGGGTTAACACTTTCCCATCCTCTGCGTAGCATTGAAAGCCTCCTTGGCAGTGACAGGGTTAAGCAGGGCTATAGCTGCACAAGCTAATGCCCAGCATGATATAATGTCGTGAATATACAGTCTGGGTGCCTGAGCAGGTTATCAATTCCCAGCTTCTGCTGAAATGCACCTTAAGGCCAAGTGCCTTTTCCCCTATGAAATATATGGGGTGCTGGTTCTAAGTTTCCCCGCTCCAAGATTGGAAGACAAAACAGCACCAGGATTATGATGGGAAATCCCCATGTATTTGCGTTGGATGCTTTCTGTTATCTATCAATGACTTGCAGCAGCATACAATGCATTGTTAAGCTTTATTACCGGAAACATTACACGTTTAGACAGACAGTAACATAAGCGATTTAAGAAGCATATAACTGTTAGTGTCCATGGCAGGTCTGTGCGCGCGACCGTGCTAGGGGCTTCACGCTTGGCTGGAGCGATGTGTGCCCTGTAGTTGGACCCGACGAGGGGGCATGGCGTGGCCGTGACGGACTTGATTCACTCTCATTGGGCGAACTGCTCACATGGCCCAGCCGTCATGCGAGGTAACAAATTTATTTGGTTCCTTGTGCATAGGGTGACCAGATGTCCCAGTTTTTAATGTCTGTCCCGGCTGCCCGACATAATTTAAAATGTCCTGTTTTTTGTGACTGTCCTGGTTTTGGCCATCAGAGCAGGGGGGCTGCAGAGAGCAGAGAATTCTGGCAGGGAGGATGAGAGCGGAGGCCGGGGCTGCAGAGGGTGGGGGCGGTGTTACCTTCTGCAGAACCCCAGCAGTGAGACCCAGAGTTGTCAGTGAGAACTTCTGGTGTCTGCTGCCAGGGCTCAAGATGGCTTCCCTCCCCACCCATGCAGGTAGGGTCCAGAATGGGGGATGACAACACACTCACTCTTTCTAAAGGGAGACAGACACAGAAAGGGGGGCGAGGGGGAGGGAGTCAGACACAGAATGGGGGGGGGGGGAGAGACAGACACAGAATGGGGAGAGAGGCACACACAGCATGGGGAGAGAGACATGCACACAGCATAGGGAGACACGCACACAGCATGGGGAGAGAGACACACAGCAGCATGGGGAGAGACACAGAATGGGGGGGTGGAGGGAGAGACACAGAATGGGGGGTGGAGGGAGAGACAGAGAATGGAGGGGGAGAGACACAGAATGGGTGGAGAGACACAGAGAATGGGGGGAAGATAGAGAGAATGGGGGGAGAGACACAGTGAATGGGGGGAGAGAGACACAGAATGACAGGCACTCTGACCATAGGTTTTGGCATCAGATTCCCATATGAACACCTTCCTCAGCCTTGCAATGTGTTTGTGGGGAGGTAACGCCAGCGCATGTGTAACAGGAATCTCTGCCACAGAGGTGTACAAGTGTCACCATCAATGGGAAAGGTCCTTGTGTGAGGTGGCACCTCTTGTTACATCATTACTGCATGTCATTAATAAAGGGACACTCAACCCCCTCAGGTGCATTTTCAGGTCTACGTGTAACCTGTGAAATAGATGGTCAGCCCTTGCTGCTCTCTAGAGATATTAAAGGAACATGACATACAGCATATAAAGGCGGCTGCATTAATGTCCCTCACTTGGGACGTTAGTCTGTGTGTCTGTCCTCCACCTCAGTATTCAAATGACGTTCTTGGACATTTGGTCGCGGCCGTTTCGCCGCGACTCACCCCACCGCCGGCCACTTTGCTGCTAAGGTTTGTGCCTAAACCCCTACCATAAAACCCATATATCATAAGTTCCCCTTACCCTAATACCCCCCACCCTAACTGCTAAAACCATTTAAATGAACCCCCTAAACAGTAATAATATTAACATTAGAAGCGGCTGGTGGCGGAGGGTCCGTCTGCAGCCTAAAGCCGGCGGCCAGCTGGTCGCGGCAAAACTATTCTGATACAAAGTTAAGTGTGACTACATACCGCTTCAGCTTAATGGGAAAGGTACATTTTATTAGAACCAACAGCATAGAAATATAAAACATTATTAAGAACAACATTTTTCTTTAAATAAAACTACAATAAGAATGATACAAATAACCTGCATTTAAAACATAACTTTTTATCCTTTTAAAATGCTTGTTTTATGCATCATAAACTAGTCGCTTCTCATTGTGATTTAGCGTAACACAGATACACGTGCGCACTTATATGTGAGCGTCTTAGTCGCTGGTTATCCCTAAACATGCCTGGCTTTAGAGATAGGTCTCTCACTTGTGTGTGTCCTCTTGTGTTTCCTCAGGCTGGATAAGTCACTAAATCCCTTCCCACATTCCCCACATACATGCGGTCTCTCCCCTGTGTGTGTCCTCTTGTGTTTCCTCAGGCTGGGTAAGTCACTAAAACCCTTCCCACAATCCCAACATACACACGGTCTCTTCCCTGTGTGTGTCTTCTTGTGTGTGTTCAGGTTGTATAAGACACTAAATCCCTTCCCACATTCCCCACATACATGCGGTCTCTCCCCTGTGTGTGTCCTCTTGTGTCTGATCAGAGGGGATAAGTCACTAAATCCCTTCCCACATTCCCCACATACATGCGGTCTCTCCCCTGTGTGTGTCCTCTTGTGTATGTCCAAGTGGGATAACTGTCTAAATCCCTTCCCACATTCCAAACATACATGCGGTCTCTCCCCTGTGTGTATGTTCCTGTGTATGTCTAGTTGGGATAACCGAATAAATCCCTTCCCACATTCCCCACATACATGCGGTCTCTCCCCTGTGTGTGTCCTCTTGTGTCTGTTCAGGCTGGATAAGTCACTAAATCCCTTCCCACATTCCCCACATACACACGGTCTCTCCCCTGTGTGTGTCTTCTTGTGTGTGTTCAGGTTGTATAAGACACTAAATCCCTTCCCACATTCCCCACATACATACGGTCTCTCTCCTGTGTGTGTCCTCTTGTGTGTGTTCAGGTTGTATAAGACACTAAATCCCTTCCCACATTCCCCACATACACACGGTCTCTCCCCTGTGTGCTTCTTCTTGTGTGTATTCAGGTTGTATAAGACACTAAATCCCTTCCCACATTCCCCACATACATACGGTCTCTCTCCTGTGTGTGTCCTCATGTGTCTGATCAGAGGGGATAAGTCACTAAATCCCTTCCCACATTCCCCACATACATGCGGTCTCTCCCCTGTGTGTGTCCTCTTGTGTATGTCCAAGTGGGATAACTGTCTAAATCCCTTCCCACATTCCCCACATACATGCGGTCTCTCCCCTGTGTGTGTCCTCTTGTGTATATTCAGGTGGGATAATTCACTAAATCCCTTCCCACATTCCCCACATACATGCGGTTTCTCCCCTGTGTGTGTCCTCGTGTGTGTGTTCAGGGTGGATAACAAACTGAATCCCTTCCCACACTCCCCACATACATGAGATCTCTCCCCAGTGTATGTCCTCTTGTGTCTCCTCAGGCTGGATAAATGACTAAATCCCTTCCCACATAAATGTGGTCTCTCCCCTGTGTGTGTACTCTTGTGTATGTTCAGGCTGGATAAGTCACTAAATCCCTTCCCACATTCCTCACAAATATGCGGTTTCTCCCCTGTGTGTGTCCTCTTGTGTTTCCTCAGGCTGGATAAGTCACTAAATCCCTTCCCACATTCATAAGGTCTCTCCCCTGTGTGTGTCCTCTTGTGTGTGTTCAGGTTGTATAAGAAACTAAATCCCTTCCCACATTCCCCACATACATGCGGTCTCTCCCCTGTGTGTGTCCTCTTGTGTTTCCTCAGGCTAGATAAATGACTAAATCTCTTCCCACATTCCCCACATACATGCGGTCTCTCTCTGGTCTCTGTTCTCTTCTGTGCGTTCTGGTCTGATAACCATGTCAGACTCTTCCTACTTTCTCCAAGATCTTTTCCTGAGGCAGCTGCTAATATATATATTTTGGAATGAGAAGAAGTTACATTGTTTATTAATTGACTTGACTGGTTGAAAGATGCATTTTCTGCCATATTTATTGGAATGTTGCAAGATTGTTCTGTCCTCATCTTTTCCATATACTCATTTGGGTGTTTGAACTTCAGATGTTTGAGGAGGTAATCCTGAGTGCTAAAAGCAACCTTCCAGTGTTGGCATGGGTGGATTATTGGAGCGTGTCTTTGTACTAGACGAGACAAAAAAAATACATCATTTGAAAATTGGGTGAAATTAGGCATTAGTTATCAAAAAAATTGTGTGCGCGCGCCAAGCACACACATTTTAAGTGAAACTTCGGTGTCCTTTTTACAGAAATTGTATTTGTGATGGGGATGTTTTTATTTAAAATCCATACACAATTTCAGTGAGAAAATGCATTATTTTTGGCGCAGAAAAGCTGATTCATTGCATGGTAATAAGGTACTTCTTTTATGGGCGGTAATATGGCATTTTTGGTTACTGTATTAGAATACAGGAAGTAAAGATATTTTGAAGGAACTCAAAGATGTTAGAATAGAATGAAATCTGTTACTTACCTCCCAGGCTGAAAAGTCATTAAGTTGGTCAAAGAGGACATTTTATGAGAAAGCAAACAAGCCAGATACCTTATCAGCAAATAAATTGAGGAACAAACGGTCAAATTATGGTATACAGGCTATCAAATTGAAGTCACGCACAGTGACTTCGAACCCCAAATTAACTGTGGAGGAATTCAAACAATATTATGAGGGTCTATATTAGCGGTGCGCAAACTGTAAGGCGCGCCCCCTTGGGGGGTGCAAGATTATGTAGGGGGGGCGCGGGCTGCTTGCAGGGAAACCTGGGGGCAGGCAGAGCTGTGCATGGGCGGCCAGAAGCTCTGTGCTGCTGCTTCTATGTGTCTGTGTCTTGCAGAGGGGGTGGGGCTTCTCTCTGCACACAGACAGCCCCTCCTTCTCTTCCTGTCTGCTTCCCGCACCAGTTTTCAGCAGCATGGGGGGTTGGGGGATCGGAGCATGTCGCCCCCCCCAGGTGAAAGGAAAGTGTGTGTTGGGGGGGGGGGGATTGTGTGTGTGTGTGTGTGTGTATGTGGGGGGGGAATTTTGTGTTTGTGTGGGGGGATTGTGTGTATGTGTGAGGGGGGGGTTGTGTGTGTGTGTGTGGGGGGGGGGGATTGTGTGTGTGTGGGGGGGATTGTGTGTGTGTGTGGGGGGGTGGGGGGGATTGAGTGTGTGTGGGGGAGGTGGGGGGGATTGAGTGTGTGTGGGGGGTGGGGGGGATTGAGTGTGTGTGTGGGGGGGATTGAGTGTGTGTGTGGAGGGGGGATTGAATGTATGTGTGTGGGGGGGATTGAGTGTGTGTGGGGGTGGGGAGGGGATTGTGTGTGTGTGTGTGGGGGGATTGTGTGTGTGTGTGGGGGGGGGTTGAGTGTTTGTGTGTGTGGGGGGGATTGAGTGTGGGGGGGGGATTGAGTGTGTGTGTGGGGGATTGAGTGTGTGTGTGGGGGGGATTGAGTGTGTGTGTGGGGATTGAGTGTGTGGGGGGATTGTGTGTGTGTGTGGGGGGGGATTGAGTGTGTGTGTGTGGGAATTGAGTGTGTGTGTGTGTGTGTGTGGGGTATGAGTGTATGTGTGTGGTGGGGGGAATTGAGTGTATGTGGTGAGTGTGAGTGTGTGGGGGGATTGTGTGTGTGTGTGGATTGAGTGTGTGTGGATTGAGTGTGTGTGTGTGTGGGGGGATTGAGTGTGTGTGGGGATTGTGTGTGTGGGGGGGGATTGAGTGTGTGTGGGGGGGGGGGACCGAGTGTGTGTGTGTGTGGGATTGAGTGTGTGTGTGTGGGGGGGGATTGAGTGTGTGTGTGTGTGTGTGTGTGGGGGGGGGGTGTTGCATGTGTGTGGGGGGGTTGAGTGTGTGTGTGTGGGGATTGAGTGTGTGTGTGGGGGGGGGGGTTTGAGTGTGTGTGTGTGGTGGGGGGGATTGAGTGTGTGTGGTGAGTGTGAGTGTGTGTGGGGGGGAGTGTGTGTGTGTGTGGCTTGAGTGTGTGTGTGTGTGGGGATTGTGTGTGGGGATTGTGTGTGTGGGGGGATTGAGTGTGTGTGTGTGTGGGGGGGAATTGAGTGTGTGTGTGTGGGGGGGATTGAGTGTGTGTGTGTGTGTGTGTGTGGGGGGGGGGGGGGATTGTGTGTGTGTGGGGGGGGGATTGAGTGTTTGTGTGTGTGTGGGGGATTGAGTGTGGGGGGGGGATTGAGTGTGTGTGTGTGGGGGATTGAGTGTGTGTGTGTGGCGGCCACGTGATGGTGTGTGCGCGCACGCGCAGGGGCTTCAGAGATACTGGGAGGAGCACGCCCGAGCACGGTGAAGTCAAACGCCACTCCATCCGGTGTCTGCCCTGCAATAGTGCTGTGGTCCTGCTCTCCTCTGCTTGCAACCTGCTTCACTGAGATCCTCTGCAAATGATAGGGTCGGCTGCCACTATATCACTCATACTATGAATGTACAGAAATAATAAAAAATAAGTGAAAACACAACATTGAAAACGGAAAAAAATAAATAATACTGTAGGTAGGAGTGTGGATGACAATGGGGATAGCAAGACAAAGAGCAGGGAGGGGAAGGAAAACAAAAAAGTGGGGGGTAGAGGGAAGGGAGGTAGCAAAGAGGTGGATGAATGCCCCCCAAAAGTATTGCCTTTGTGCACGTACGCTCTCCCAAGCTTGGCGCTTGGGGAGACAAACAAAATTGACTTTGAAGTGTGCTCAGCAGCAGTCAATGCGCACACACACACAGCCACACATAAACACACACAAAAATAGCCCCGATCCACGCTTGCAAAATGATGCAGGACACCCTGTGCTCATGCTTGGAGAGTTGGTGATGTCACCGCTCTCAGCGGCAGCGTGGACGCAGCCTAATTTTGCAAGTGCGAGCTGTTGAAATATGTAAATATTTAGACATATTTGGATTTATATTGTATACCGTTTAATAAAGGTTTTTTTTTTTTTTTTCAATGTGATTTTGATTACATCAGGCAGGGGGGGGCCCCGAGAAATTGTATGGATGAAAAGGGGGGCTCGGCATAAAAAGTTTGCTCACCCCTGGTCTATATAATGGGGAAAAGGTGAGCCGTAATAACAGCAAAAGTCAAGCTCTGAAAGAGTTTCTAGCAGACTAACATTTAGTAAACTAGGAAAGAAAGGATCCCTTTGTGTGGCACTAGAGAGACACCTTAAATTAAAATATTACATCTTTATTAGGATTAACTAAAAATATAACTGTTTGGACACCACAAATATTGAACAAAACACAGATAAAAACAATTAAAAATAAACCGAAGAGGTGTGGGTAAGTGTAGCTAATCTAACTAGTTGTGCAATGGTTTATAATATAACAGACAACTAGATAATCTGTACACTTAATATCAAGATGGTATTTGACAATGTAACCATCCACTATCCTTAAGTAAATGACTCGCAGGATATTGCAGCAATACCTGATAGCTAGTAGGTAAATGAAGCTCGTTAATTGATGTCTAGGGTGTAGCCCGTGATGTAAGGAGGAACCCTGTAGAGCAGGCCTGCACAATTTGTAAAGCGAGAAGGGCCGAACTACTCCAAGGAAAACAGATTTGGGCCGCACGGGTAAAATCATCATCATCATCATCATCATTTATTATATCTCCCCCAGCACCTCTCATCATCATCATCCTCATATCTCCTCCAGCACCCCTCATCAACCTCCCCCAGCACCCCTCATCATCCTCATATATCTGCCCCAGCACCCCTCATCTTCATATATCTTCCCCAGCACCCGTCATCATCCTCATATATATCCCCCAGCACCCCTCATCCTCATATTTCCCCCTGCACCCCTCATCATCAACCTTTGTGAGACTCACCCTCTCTCACACCACATCTCTCTCCCCCTCACCCATACACAATACTCCCCCTCCACATGACACAATACCCCCCTGCAGACCACAAACATCCCACCCCCCTGCAGACCACACAGATCCCACCCCCTGCACATCAACCCCCCTGCACCTCACCTTCCCCCCATCCACTGCACCTCACCTTCCCCCCCACCTCACCTTCCCTCCCCCTCCACTGCACCTCACTCCCTCTCCCCTGCATCTCATTTTTGCAACCATTTTTGGTTACTGTATTAGAATACAGGAAGTAAAGATATTTTGAAGGAACTCAAAGATGTTAGAATAGAATGAAATCTGTTTCTTACCTCCCAGGCTGAAAAGTCATTAAGTTGGTCAAAAAGGACATTTTATGAGAAAGCAAACAAGCCAGATACCTTATCAGCAAATAAATTGAGGAACAAACGGTCGAATTATGGTATACAGGCTATCAAATTGAAGTCACGCACAGTGACTTCGAACCCCAAATTAACTGTGGAGGAATTCAAACAATATTATGAGGGTCTATATTAGCGGTGCGCAAACTGTAAGGCGTGCCCCCTTGGGGGGGTGCAAGATTATGTAGGGGGGGCGCGGGCTGCTTGCAGGGAAACCTGGGGGCAGGCAGAGCTGTGCATGGGCGGGCAGAGCTTTGCATGGGCGGCCAGAAGCTCTGTGCTGCTGCTTCTATGTGTCTGTGTCTTGCAGAGGGGGTGGGGTTTCTCTCTGCACACAGACAGCCCCTCCTTCTCTTCCTGTCTGCTTCCCGCACCAGTTTTCAGCAGCATGGGGGGTTGGGGGATCGAAGCATGTCGCCCCCCCCCAGGTGAAAGGAAAGTGTGTGTGTGTGTTGGGGGGGGGGGGGGGATTGTGTGTGTGTGTGTTGGGGGGGGGGGGGGGGGGATTGTGTGTGTGTGTGTTGGGGGGGGGGGGATTGTGTGTGTGTGTGTGGGGGGGGGGGGGGAATTTTGTGTTTGTGTGGGGGGATTGTGTGTATGTGTGAGGGGGGGGGGTTGTGTGTGTGTGTGTGGGGGGGTGGGGGGGATTGAGTGTGTGTGTGGGGTGGGGTGGGGAGGGGGGATTGAGTGTGTGTGGGGGAGGTGGGGGGGATTGAGTGTGTGTGGGGGGTGGGGGGGATTGAGTGTGTGTGTGTGGGGGATTGAGTGTGTGTGTGGAGGGGGGATTGAATGTATGTGTGTGGGGGGGGATTGAGTGTGTGTGGGGGTGGGGAGGGGATTGTGTGTGTGTGTGGGGGGGGATTGAGTGTGGGGGGGGGATTGAGTGTGTGTGTGGGGGATTGAGTGTGTGTGGGGGGGGGATTGAGTGTGTGTGTGGGGATTGAGTGTGTGGGGGGATTGTGTGTGTGTGTGGGGGGGGATTGAGTGTGTGTGTGTGTGGGGATTGAGTGTGTGTGTGTGGGGGGGTTTGAGTGTATGTGTGTGGTGGGGGGGATTGAGTGTATATGGTGATTGTGAGTGTGTGGGGGGATTGTGTGTGTGTGTGTGTGGATTGAGTGTGTGTGGATTGAGTGTGTGTGTGTGGGGGGGGATTGAGTGTGTGTGTGGGGATTGTGTGTGGGGATTGTGTGTGTGTGGGGGGATTGAGTGTGTGTGTGTGGGGGGATTGAGTGTGTGTGTGGGGGGGGATCGAGTGTGTGTGTGGGGGGGGATCAAGTGTGTGTGTGTGTGGGATTGAGTGTGTGTGTGGGGGGGGGATTGAGTGTGTGTGTGTGTGTGGGGGGGTTGCGTGTGTGTGGGGGGAGGGGTTGAGTGTGTGTGTGTGGGGATTGAGTGTGTGTGTGTGGGGGGGGGGGTTTGAGTGTGTGTGTGTGGTGGGGGGGATTGAGTTTATGTGGTGAGTGTGAGTGTGTGTGGGGGGGAGTGTGTGTGTGTGTGGCTTGAGTGTGTGTGTGTGTGGGGATTGAGTGTGTGTGTGGGGATTGTGTGTGTGGGGGGATTGAGTGTGTGTGTGTGTGTGGGGGGGAATTGAGTGTGTGTGTGGGGGGGATTGAGTGTGTGTGGGGGTGGGGAGGGGATTGTGTGTGTGTGTGTGTGTGGGGGGGGGGGATTGTGTGTGTGTGTGGGGGGGGATTGAGTGTTTGTGTGTGTGTTGGGGATTGAGTGTGGGGGGGGGGGGGATTGAGTGTGTGTGTGTGGGGGATTGAGTGTGTGTGTGTGGCGGCCACGTGATGGTGTGTGCGCGCACGCGCAGGGGCTTCAGAGATACTGGGAGGAGCACGCCCGAGCACGGTGAAGTCAAACGCCACTCCATCCGGTGTCTGCCCTGCAATAGTGCTGTGGTCCTGCTCTCCTCTGCTTGCAACCTGCTTCACTGAGATCCTCTGCAAATGATAGGGTCGGCTGCCACTATATCACTCATACTATGAATGTACAGAAATAATAAAAAAATAAGTGAAAACACAACATTGAAAACGGAAAAAAATAAATAATACTGTAGGTAGGAGTGTGGATGACAATGGGGATAGCAAGACAAAGAGCAGGGAGGGGAAGGAAAACAAAAAAGTGGGGGGTAGAGGGAAGGGAGGTAGCAAAGAGGTGGATGAATGCCCCCCAAAAGTATTGCCTTTGTGCACGTACGCTCTCCCAAGCTTGGCGCTTGGGGAGACAAACAAAATTGACTTTGAAGTGTGCTCAGCAGCAGTCAATGCGCACACACACACAGCCACACATAAACACACACAAAAATAGCCCCGATCCACGCTTGCAAAATGATGCAGGACACCCTGTGCTCATGCTTGGAGAGTTGGTGATGTCACCGCTCTCAGCGGCAGCGTGGATGCAGCCTAATTTTGCAAGTGCGAGCTGTTGAAATATGTAAATATTTAGACATATTTGGATTTATATTGTATACCGTTTAATAAAGGTTTTTTTTTTTTTTTTCAATGTGATTTTGATTACATCAGGCAGGGGGGGGCCCCGAGAAATTGTATGGATGAAAAGGGGGGCTCGGCATAAAAAGTTTGCTCACCCCTGGTCTATATAATGGGGAAAAGGTGAGCCGTAATAACAGCAAAAGTCAAGCTCTGAAAGAGTTTCTAGCAGACTAACATTTAGTAAACTAGGAAAGAAAGGATCCCTTTGTGTGGCACTAGAGAGACACCTTAAATTAAAATATTACATCTTTATTAGGATTAACTAAAAATATAACTGTTTGGACACCACAAATATTGAACAAAACACAGATAAAAACAATTAAAAATAAACCGAAGAGGTGTGGGTAAGTGTAGCTAATCTAACTAGTTGTGCAATGGTTTATAATATAACAGACAACTAGATAATCTGTACACTTAATATCAAGATGGTATTTGACAATGTAACCATCCACTATCCTTAAGTAAATGACTCGCAGGATATTGCAGCAATACCTGATAGCTAGTAGGTAAATGAAGCTCGTTAATTGATGTCTAGGGTGTAGCCCGTGATGTAAGGAGGAACCCTGTAGAGCAGGCCTGCACAATTTGTAAAGCGAGAAGGGCCGAACTACTCCAAGGAAAACAGATTTGGGCCGCACGGGTAAAATCATCATCATCATCATCATCATTTATTATATCTCCCCCAGCACCTCTCATCATCATCATCCTCATATCTCCTCCAGCACCCCTCATCAACCTCCCCCAGCACCCCTCATCATCCTCATATATCTGCCCCAGCACCCCTCATCTTCATATATCTTCCCCAGCACCCGTCATCATCCTCATATATATCCCCCAGCACCCCTCATCCTCATATTTCCCCCTGCACCCCTCATCATCAACCTTTGTGAGACTCACCCTCTCTCACACCACATCTCTCTCCCCCTCACCCATACACAATACTCCCCCTCCACATGACACAATACCCCCCTGCAGACCACAAACATCCCACCCCCCTGCAGACCACACAGATCCCACCCCCTGCACATCAACCCCCCTGCACCTCACCTTCCCCCCATCCACTGCACCTCACCTTCCCCCCCACCTCACCTTCCCTCCCCCTCCCCTGCACCTCACTCCCTCTCCCCTGCATCTCATTTTTGCAACCATTTTTGGTTACTGTATTAGAATACAGGAAGTAAAGATATTTTGAAGGAACTCAAAGATGTTAGAATAGAATGAAATCTGTTTCTTACCTCCCAGGCTGAAAAGTCATTAAGTTGGTCAAAAAGGACATTTTATGAGAAAGCAAACAAGCCAGATACCTTATCAGCAAATAAATTGAGGAACAAACGGTCGAATTATGGTATACAGGCTATCAAATTGAAGTCACGCACAGTGACTTCGAACCCCAAATTAACTGTGGAGGAATTCAAACAATATTATGAGGGTCTATATTAGCGGTGCGCAAACTGTAAGGCGTGCCCCCTTGGGGGGGTGCAAGATTATGTAGGGGGGGCGCGGGCTGCTTGCAGGGAAACCTGGGGCAGGCAGAGCTGTGCATGGGCGGGCAGAGCTTTGCATGGGCGGCCAGAAGCTCTGTGCTGCTGCTTCTATGTGTCTGTGTCTTGCAGAGGGGGTGGGGCTTCTCTCTGCACACAGACAGCCCCTCCTTCTCTTCCTGTCTGCTTCCCGCACCAGTTTTCAGCAGCATGGGGGGTTGGGGGATCGAAGCATGTCGCCCCCCCCCAGGTGAAAGGAAAGTGTGTGTGTGTGTTGGGGGGGGGGGGATTGTGTGTGTGTGTGTGTGGGGGGGGGGGGGAATTTTGTGTTTGTGTGGGGGGATTGTGTGTATGTGTGAGGGGGGGGGGTTGTGTGTGTGTGTGTGGGGGGGGGGGATTGTGTGTGTGTGGGGGGGATTGTGTGTATGTGTGGGGGGTGTGGGGGGGATTGAGTGTGTGTGTGGGGTGGGGTGGGGAGGGGGGATTGAGTGTGTGTGGGGGAGGTGGGGGGGATTGAGTGTGTGTGGGGGGTGGGGGGGATTGAGTGTTTGTGTGTGGGGGATTGAGTGTGTGTGTGGAAGGGGGATTGAATGTATGTGTGTGGGGGGGGATTGAGTGTGTGTGGGGGTGGGGAGGGGATTGTGTGTGGGGGTGGGGGGGGATTGTGTGTGTGTGTGGGGGGGATTGAGTGTGGGGGGGGGGATTGAGTGTGTGTGGGGGGGATTGAGTGTGTGTGGGGGGGGATTGAGTGTGTGTGTGGGGATTGAGTGTGTGGGGGGATTGTGTGTGTGTGTGGGGGGGGATTGAGTGTGTGTGTGTGTGGGGATTGAGTGTGTGTGTGTGGGGGGGTTTGAGTGTATGTGTGTGGTGGGGGGGATTGAGTGTATATGGTGATTGTGAGTGTGTGGGGGGATTGTGTGTGTGTGTGTGTGTGTGGATTGAGTGTGTGTGGATTGAGTGTGTGTGTGTGGGGGGGGATTGAGTGTGTGTGTGGGGATTGTGTGTGGGGATTGTGTGTGTGTGGGGGGATTGAGTGTGTGTGTGTGGGGGGATTGAGTGTGTGTGTGGGGGGGGATCGAGTGTGTGTGTGGGGGGGGATCAAGTGTGTGTGTGTGTGTGGGATTGAGTGTGTGTGTGTGGGGGGGGATTGAGTGTGTGTGTGTGTGTGGGGGGGGTTGCGTGTGTGTGGGGGGAGGGGTTGAGTGTGTGTGTGTGGGGATTGAGTGTGTGTGTGTGGGGGGGGGGTTTGAGTGTGTGTGTGTGGTGGGGGGGATTGAGTGTATGTGGTGAGTGTGAGTGTGTGTGGGGGGGAGTGTGTGTGTGTGTGGCTTGAGTGTGTGTGTGTGTGGGGATTGAGTGTGTGTGTGGGGATTGTGTGTGTGGGGGGATTGAGTGTGTGTGTGTGTGTGGGGGGGAATTGAGTGTGTGTGTGGGGGGGATTGAGTGTGTGTGGGGGTGGGGAGGGGATTGTGTGTGTGTGTGTGTGTGGGGGGGGGGGGGATTGTGTGTGTGTGTGTGTGGGGGATTGAGTGTGGGGGGGGGATTGAGTGTGTGTGTGTGGGGGATTGAGTGTGTGTGTGTGGCGGCCACGTGATGGTGTGTGCGCGCACGCGCAGGGGCTTCAGAGATACTGGGAGGAGCACGCCCGAGCACGGTGAAGTCAAACGCCACTCCATCCGGTGTCTGCCCTGCAATAGCGCTGTGGTCCTGCTCTCCTCTGCTTGCAACCTGCTTCACTGAGATCCTCTGCAAGTGAAAGGTTAGGCTGCCACTATATCACTCATACTATGAATGTACAGAAATAATAAAAAAAATAAGTGAAAACACAACATTGAAAACGGAAAAAAATAAATAATACTGTAGGTAGGAGTGTGGATGACAATGGGGATAGCAAGACAAAGAGCAGGGAGGGGAAGGAAAACAAAAAAGTGGGGGGTAGAGGGAAGGGAGGTAGCAAAGAGGTGGATGAATGCCCCCCAAAAGTATTGCCTTTGTGCACGTACGCTCTCCCAAGCTTGGCGCTTGGGGAGACAAACAAAATTGACTTTGAAGTGTGCTCAGCAGCAGTCAATGCGCACACACACACAGCCACACATAAACACACACAAAAATAGCCCCGATCCACGCTTGCAAAATGATGCAGGACACCCTGTGCTCATGCTTGGAGAGTTGGTGATGTCACCGCTCTCAGCGGCAGCGTGGACGCAGCCTAATTTTGCAAGCGCGAGCTGTTGAAATATGTAAATATTTAGACATATTTGGATTTATATTGTATACCGTTTAATAAAGGTTTTTTTTTTTTTTTTTCAATGTGATTTTGATTACATCAGGCAGGGGGGGCCCCGAGAAATTGTATGGATGAAAAGGGGGGCTCGGCATAAAAAGTTTGCTCACCCCTGGTCTATATAATGGGGAAAAGGTGAGCCGTAATAACAGCAAAAGTCAAGCTCTGAAAGAGTTTCTAGCAGACTAACATTTAGTAAACTAGGAAAGAAAGGATCCCTTTGTGTGGTACTAGAGAGACACCTTAAATTAAAATATTACATCTTTATTAGGATTAACTAAAAATATAACTGTTTGGACACCACAAATATTGAACAAAACACAGATAAAAACAATTAAAAATAAACCGAAGAGGTGTGGGTAAGTGTAGCTAATCTAACTAGTTGTGCAATGGTTTATAATATAACAGACAACTAGATAATCTGTACACTTAATATCAAGATGGTATTTGACAATGTAACCATCCACTATCCTTAAGTAAATGACTCGCAGGATATTGCAGCAATACCTGATAGCTAGTAGGTAAATGAAGCTCGTTAATTGATGTCTAGGGTGTAGCCCGTGATGTAAGGAGGAACCCTGTAGAGCAGGCCTGCACAATTTGTAAAGCGAGAAGGGCCGAACTACTCCAAGGAAAACAGATTTGGGCCACACGGGTAAAATCATCATCATCATCATCATCATCATCATTTATTATATCTCCCCCAGCACCTCTCATCATCATCATCCTCATATCTCCTCCAGCACCCCTCATCAACCTCCCCCAGCACCCCTCATCATCCTCATATATCTGCCCCAGCACCCCTCATCTTCATATATCTTCCCCAGCACCCGTCATCATCCTCATATATATCCCCCAGCACCCCTCATCATCAACCTTTGTGAGACTCACCCTCTCTCACACCACATCTCTCTCCCCCTCACCCATACACAATACTCCCCCTCCACATGACACAATACCCCCCTGCAGACCACAAACATCCCACCCCCCTGAAGACCACACAGATCCCACCCCCTGCACATCAACACCCCTGCACCTCACCTTCCCCCCATCCACTGCACCTCACCTTCCCCCCCACCTCACCTTCCCTCCCCCTCCCCTGCACCTCACCCCCTCCCCTGCATCTCACCTTACTCTCCCCCTCCCCTGCATCTCACCTTACTCTCCCGCCTCACGTGCATCTCACCTTCCCCCTCTCCTGCATCCCACCCCCCCCTCCCCTGCATCTCACCTTACTCTCCCTCCCCTGCATCTCAACTTCCCCCCTCCCCTGCATCTCACCTTCCCCCCCTCCCCTGCATCTCACCTTTCCCCCCTCACCTGCATCACACCTTCCCCCTCCCCTTCATCACAGCTTTCCCCCCTCCCCTTCATCACAGCTTCCCCCCCTCCCTGCATCACAGCTTCCCCCTCTCCCCTGCATCTCACTTTACTCTCCCCTCTCACCTGCATCTCACCTTCCCCCAATCCCATGCATCTCACCTTACTCTCCCCCCTCACCTCACGGCGGCAGAGCAGGCAGGACAAGCATGCTCGCAAGCAGCGGGCACAGGAAGTGCCACACGCATAAAGCGTGCAGTCCTGAGAGCAGGCTCGAGGAGGAGGTGGAGAGTGGGCTCGCGGGCGGGGTGAAAGCGGGCTCACGGGGGGGTGAAAGCGGGGGAGGGGGAATGTGTGCTCGTGGGGGGGAGATCAGGCTTGTGAGGGAGGACGGGAAAAGCCACCGCGGGCCGCACAATGAGTGCAGGCAGGCCGCATGCGGCCCGCGTGTTGTGCAGGCCTGCTGTAGAGGGACCCCTTACCACCAAACTGCTTGTATTTACAGCTGTTTGGTCAGACTAAGTACACAGTGTGCTGCCCTGCAAAAAGCAACAGAGCAGCCACATAGGTACTACTGAGGTACTACGCTAGAATGAGATGACATTGAGAGCTAAACTAATCAGGTATAGCATAACCTGGGGTCAGAGTGCTGTTGCTGCCCACGGAGCCAGTCTACGAAGCACTTGGACCAGGAGCGAGCCCACACCTCTCCGATGAGCCGACGTCACGAAGGAGGTGACGTCAGACGTTCCCTACGTACGTTTCACCGTTCGTGGCTTCATCGGGGACGGGTTCCAAGGGCCCGCTCCAGTATGACGCGCTAACGCGCTCCCCTCCCTTGAGGTGCTGACGCTCTCCCCCTCTCACTCCCCCCCCCCCGAGCCCGCTCCTGAGACGCAAACGTGCTTCCCTCTCCGAGCCCACTCAACCACCAGTAGTTACAGCACTAAGGCACTAATGCGCTCCCCCCCATCATCAAAGCTGAGGCCTGCCGCCGTCGCTTCTTCCCCCGACGCCGCTTCTTTCGCCGCCGCAGCCGCCACAAGGGAGCTGGGGGACATGAAGGGAGCTGGGGGACATGAAGGGTGCTGGGGGACATGAAGGGTGCTGGGGGATATGAAGGGTGCTGGGGGACATGAAGGGTGCTGGGGGAGATGAAGGGAGCTGGGGGACATGAAGGCAGATGAGGGGAGATGAAGGCAGATGAAGGGTGCTGGGCGAGATGAAGGATGCTGGGCGAGATGAAGGGTGCTGGGTGAGATGAAGGTTGCTGGGGGAGATGAAGGGTGCTGGGGGAGATCACAGTGTATCACTACTGACAGCCCTACCTATATTTTTAACGTTTGAATGATCACATGATGAGGTCACATGAACATTCACAGAAGTACATTTACGGTGCTCCAACATCGCTCTCAACACGTGATGTTGGAGCTGTGTTGTTTGGAAGCAAGCAACGTTCATATGAGTTTAGAAACAGGGAATCCCCCATTCACTCGGCAATTCAGCCCATATCACTGATTATAGGGATATTGATTCTCTGTTCCACTGTTATCTCATTACTACTGTCACTAGTCACAGGGACTCCCAGTACTTGTTGAGAGCGATGTTGGAGCTCTGCTACTTGCAAGCAAGTGGCGTTTATATGATAGCCTTATATTAAGGGAATCCCACAATGAAATGGCAATTCAATGTTAAACGCTTCTGCTTGCTCTCATGGTCTGCAGTAACATACAGTGCCTTACACAATTTGTGTGTGTTGTCATTCCTCCTTGGTGCTATATATATGAACTACAATTTGCTAACTGTTTGAACCTGTCATCACTATAATTAGGCAGGAGGTACATCTAGCGATTAACGCTCACAGTTCAGGCAGCTAGTGATTTTGTGCACTATAAGATTAGTCTTGCTTGGGTCTAAACCATCTGCTCAACGTGTTTTAATATTTTACTCACTTTTTATTTTTCACTTTTCACCTTGGTTTTCACTATAGCATGTTAGAAAATTAAAAATGTTTATTGTGATGTGCACCGTAAATGTACTTCTGTGAATGTTCATGTGACCTCATCATGTGATCATTCAAACGTTAAAAATATTGACTTCAGTACATAGGTAGCACTCACTTAGTGTTATTTAACACTAGTTATTTGTACTCAATTGTGGAATTGATAGTGAGCAGTGTGCAATACCTTGTGTTGCAGCCCTACCTATATACTAAACAAATCGGAACATTAGATGAGACAAATCGGAACATTATATAGAAATAACTATAAATATAAAAATAAATATTTATAGTTATTTCTATATAATGTTCCGATTTGTTTTAGCTAATGTTCCGATTTGTTTAGTATATAAGTAGGACTGTCAGTAGTGATACACTGAGCCCGTTAGACTCATTTTCGTGCCGTGACGTTATTGATCCCCTCCCCTTTTAGGGACTATTTAAGTTAGAGTCACTGCCATGTATCCCAACACCCCTGAAGAAGTCCATACCTTGGATGAAACGCGTAGGGTTATCTACTTGCGCTTAGACCTTGTGTAGCAGTCAGTGCCTCTTACGGACTCTCTGCTGTGACACCAGCTGCTTTGCTATAACGCTCTCCTGCTTGGATATCTTCCGCTGTGCTGATCTTCACGGAGCCAGATGATCCTCCCCTTACTGTTGGAGATTGAGGGAGCCGGTTTGTGACGTCAGACGCCGATCGAATGCGGAAGTGGAGAGCGTGGAACAGCTGGCTGGAGTCTTTCACACAGCGTTTGAACCCAGAGTGGTTAAATTGCTTTTGTTTGTCCTGGAGGATGTGAGTGTGTTGGAGCCTCCTTGCTCGAATATATTTTATAATTAAACTGTGTTGCACTATATTCTTTCTTTTTTTCTTTACATATGCTGCCCATTTGAGATTCCTTGTGATTTTTCCACCTTAGAGAGGAAGTCTTGTGCTTTGTGTCCTCCCCCAGACGTTACTTTGAGTGATTGTGAAATCTCTCACACCAGCTGCATCTCCTCTTGGTGATATTTATTTGTTTTGTTTTATTTTATGTATTTTTAAGGTTTGCGCTTACTTTCCTTGCACCATAGATCTATCACTATTTGCAATTTAACACCAGAAATAAGACAATAGAGATTTAAAAACTACGTAACACACATATTCCTGATTACCTTGTGCTGGCGCGTTACTTTTCCATAGCGCACCCCCTTGATACCAAGCTGTTTCCCATATTCATCACCAAACCAGGAGCTCTATGTGTAGGGGGAGGTCTGTGCAGGTTCTGTAGTAGATTTTCCTGTGGTACTGCAACGCCACAAGGTTCTGTTCTTTCTCGTTTCTCACACAATTTACAAACCTAAAATTGGGAAAGTTAGTGAGGTCTCAAAGTAATGTATATTTTATAAAGGAAGAGCTGAAAAAAGATACAAGTTGTTAATAATGTGACTTGTCTTTTCTTTCTTCTCTACAGTTTTGAGAACAGAAGTTAATGGAGAGCAATGTATATACGATGGCTCACATGTATGTACCCACAGTTTGATTGGAATGGGAGCCACAGGACACACCAGTGACTACACTGGCGACACACTTTATTCGAGCTTGGCTAGTCCCACGAATTCGGGTATACCCGGGTGTATTGAGGTTTGTGACTGTTTTCTGCCCGAGTGCATTGAGGTATTTTCCAGCCAGGGATTGAAGCATTTTATTCCCGCTGGCTGCAATACTGCACAGTATATATATATATACTGCATTACAATTCATGAATTTATGCCATCTGGTAGACACGCGAAGCATTGCAGCCTATTAAATCCTAATCATTATCATTTAACAGATCAGCCGCCCGTCAGCCAGGCATGAACCCAGGCTGGGAAGGCAAACGCAACGGGGCTTGTCAGAGGTGAGGAGCGGCGCATTCCAGGTATCTGCCAGGTACATACTGGGTATTTGCTCGAATAAAGTGTGTCGGTGCAGTACTTTCTTATTACTTAAAAAATAAATAAAAACACAGTTTTAATTAAAAAGTCCCCGACAAGATGAAACAAGTGACACAAAGGTGAGTTTTCTTCCGGTGCAACTAAACAGAAAGTGGGGTTGATGTAACAAGGTGTTGTAGCAGGAATATGTTCCATTAGCAACCTGAGCGTATAACATGCCCTGGACTGATTTGGAAACTGGACTATAGAAAAAGCCTTGAGCCTCAGTCTAATGCGGTAACAATGTCGGTTTGGGTTTGAACCCCCCCCCCCCCCCCCATGCACATCCCATCGCTCCACATAAACCACAGATCGCGGACCCATGCATGCGCCCCCAGGCAGTCAGACAAGCCTGCAGCAGTGACCACTGGGGCCGTAGCCTAAGGCTGAGCTCACACTGCCTGCTACGGCCGCGCTCTCCCATGCGCGCCTCTGCCGCGGGTTCCTGCAGCCCAGAAATCTGTGCTCAAGCTGCAGGAGTAGAGTCATGGCAGATAGTTGCGGGTGCCGTGCCCCGTTCCCCCCCATTTTTATTATTATACTCTGTTGACCTGTGTGCGGAGAGCGGGGACCGGAGGGGGGGGGGGGGGAGGGGGTGTAAACAAACATAAAAGAAAAGCATAATTGTGTGTGTGTGTGTGTGTGTGTGTGTGGCTGGAGCAGGGAGCTGCCGAGTCTCTGTTCACTTTCAGCAGCCAATGCATTGATTGGCTGCTGAAACTGACGTCACGCTGCTGCAGCCAGAGATCAGTTTCAAAAGACTCCTGCGACTGCAGCAGCGTTGATGCCGTACTTTGCAGCCAATGGTAGTTTCAATACTGAACATTACCATTGGCCTCCAGGAGTCTGTGACGAACGCGCAAGCGTGCGCACGTCGTGTAGTGTGCTGTGTGAGCGGGGCCTAAGGCTACATACGGGAAGCAATGGTGCTGAACAAGGCTGTGAGCAGAAGACAGGAGTGAGGGGAGAGGTGCAAAGAGCTGCTGTGATCACATGCTCATTCCCATTTACTTGAGTGGTTGTTAAAGTGCAATTGAGGCTATTGCACTTTAGTGAATCTAGTGTTTGGGAAACAGAGGAGGCAAAGTGGATAAGGAAAAATAACCCCCTGCAGATCAGTACCTGGGAGGCAAATAAAGGGTGTGGGAGGAAGGGGGATACAGAACACAAACAGCAATAGATACACAGTAAGAGAAACCATGTGAGACGGGTAACTCTTCTCTTGAGGGGTATTGAGGAAATAATTTGACAAGCTGTTTGGGGGATAAATAAAATGAATATTTCTCTTCAGTAGTTTCGGGAGGTTTTGCAAGGGTTTGGAAAGACAATAAGTGATGGTAATGGTCACAGAGTAATAGTCTGGAGAATATAGATGTGACATTAGCTGCCCAGTAAACTAGGTAAAGTAGTGTAGGTGACAGCAACCAAAGTTATCCATAATGTCAACAGCTGCCTCTGGTTAAATAAGGCTTTGAAAAGTGTGGCTCTGCATTCCTAAGGCCCAGGCCATGGTTAGTGCTTGCTTAAGCGTGCTCTCGCTTGCTGATGCTTGCCACTGAGCCCCTACAGCCGCAATTAAAGCGGCTTTAGTAGGGGCTCGCGCATGCTTTCCGTTGCTTGCTGAGGCGCGCTTGAACAGAGCTAACAGTGAAATTTTAAATTCACGCGCTGACTCCACTCACGTGACACCTCAGCATCTAATGAAAGGACGAGCAGGGAAATGTGAACGGGGTACTTATTGTCTGGCGCCAGCGGAGTGAGTGAGTGTGTGTGTGTGTGGATGTGCGGTGATGTGCCCCCTTCTGCCCGATCCCTGTGGCTGTCATCCTGCGGGAGATGAAAGGGCTTGCGCCGCTGGGGGGAGGGGGGAGTGGGTGATGTGTCCCCCTTCTGCCCCAATCACCGTAGCTGCCTCCCTGCCCGCACGGGAGATGGAGGGGGGTTGCGCGGCCACCAGGGGGGGGGGGGGGTGAGGAAGGGGTTGTGTCCCGGAGCAGTGGTGGCAGCAAGGTGGTGTGTGTGTGTGCATGTGTGTGCATTTGTGTATGTGTGCATGTGTGTGTGTGTGTGTGTGTGTGTGTGCGTGTGCATGTGTGTGTGTATGTGTGCGTGTGTGTGTGTATGTGTCTGTGTGGTGTGTGCATGTGTGCATGTATGTGTGTGTGTGTGTGTATGTGTACCAGTGTGTATGTGTCTGTGTGGTGTGTGCGTGTGTGTGCATGTGTGCATGTATGTGTGTGTGTACCAGTGTGTATGTGTCTGTGGGTGTGTGATGTGTGTGCATGTATGTGTGTGTACCAGTGTGTATGTGTCTGTGTGGTGTGTGATGTTTGTACGTGTGCGTGTGTGCGCGAATATATTTATCAAAGTTGCACAATGTTAATAAATAATTTATTCTCACATGTCTTTTTTTTAATTTTTAAAATATTATTTAATACACACACACACACACACACACACGCACGCACGCACGCACGCACACACACACACACACGTTCCCCAGTGACACAAAAAACAGACCACTTCAAAGTGACACACAAACACACTGACGGCTACCAAGTGACACACACACAGTGATACCCACCTCCCGAGCGCGCTTGCTGTCTCCTCTGCCAGGACAGCAAAAAGCTCCTGGTAGAGCGAGTGGCAGCAAGCAAGAGCGAGCAGCAGCACCTAAGCGCTTACTATGTCCGAGGCCTAAGACGGGGAAAGACTTGTGTGGGGTGGGAGGAAAAGGAGCGCTTAGGATAGCTAGCAAGGAGAAAAGGCTGATTGTACAATCTCTTATGGGTTTGTAATCTCAGGATTTATTTAGACTGAAGCAGAGTAGGAAAATGGTATTTAAAGGGGCAGTCCCTCCTAGGAATAACGTGACCCAACAACAATGGCATATTTAATAGGTTAAATGTAGAGATTTCTTGTCCAGGGTAGGAAGGGAGCGACGATATCAGGGATACACCGAAAAAATAAAAAATATATAATAGTGCAGTATATCAAAACAGCTTGGATAGCAGGAAAACTTGGCTCTTTAGAAATGACTACTTACAGCAGGTCAGATAAAAAACAGCATTGTCTACACCACTGGTAGAGATGGGTCGTAATCTTCTAAACCAGGACAGGTTTTCAGCAGGGCGTATATTCAGATCAGCTCTCAGACAGGAGATGGTGTATGATGAATGTCATGCAAAACAAGGGCAGACCATGGTACAGATCGATATAAAATTTATATTGGGAAAAACAATAAAAGGCATAGGAATCGTACTCACAATAAGTACATTAGACATGTACACATAACATTTTCTTTGAGGCAGGGAGGTGCCGGACCCGTGTGGTACAACTCAGCTGCTCTTCTCCACTACTCGCATCAGACCGTGTGGAAGCTGGCGTCTGACGTCACATCTGGTACGGGGGTGACGACGTCCGGTCCGGTCGAGGAGCTCTGGAGGCGGGCAGTGAGGGAACTCGGCACTTCAGGAGCCTTCAGTTCAAAGGCAGCTGCAACTGTGACTGGCTCTACGCGTTTCGCTGTCAATGACAGCTTCCTCAGGAGCACAAATGAATACCCCTAGTGGGTTCTTGGACAATATATATAGGGTGTACCCTTAATTAGTTCAATCAATCAATTAATTAAATACATACCGGTTCTCCGAATTTTAACGGACATAACTCAGTGGTCAAAAAAACGACGCAACATGATATTTATTTATTACATTAGTAAAAAAACTTAATATTCAAAAGTAAAAATGTATAAGAAAATATATAAAATGAGACAAAACTTTTAAGATCATGTAGCTCATGATAAAACGGGAGAGAGAAAAAAAGAAGAATAAAAATGTGCATTAGTATTAGCACGTTTAAAATAATAAATACAAACACAATCTGCTAATACAATAAATTAAAAGACTTAAATATACAAATATCTCAGTATATAAAAGAAATCAACAAGAACCTTATCCTATTGGAGTGGCATAGTAAGGAGACCAATCTGAGCAAGGATAGTTATGAAAGAAAAGGTGCCAACTCAAAGTCAGCATTGAGACCATTGGGTATTAAGGTGTTAAGTCTGTGTATCCAATACATCTCACGCTTACTCAGATCTATATCCCTACTACGGCCTCTCCAATGTTGCAACACATTTTCTATAACAGTAAATTTTAAACCTTTGATGTTTGAATTATGACACTTGGCAAAATGTTTAGAAACACTTTGTGTCAGTATGCCTCTTCTAATATTACTTAAGTGTTCTAAAATACGTGTTCGGATTGCTCTTTTTGTTTTTCCCACGTATTGTAGTCCACACGGGCACTCTAATAGGTATATAACATATTCTGTATAGCAGTTAGTATATTGTTTAATTTGAAAATTTTCTTTACTCTTATTACACACAAAATTCTTTTTATCTGTTTGTTTGTGTTCACATGCCTTGCATGTTGAACAACCAAAAAAAACCACAATGTTTTGAAGCCATCCTTTATTTTTTATATTTACTTTTTTCAAAGCACTGGGAGCAACAATGTTTTTTAAATTTGGGGCTTTTTTAAAGATTATTTTAGGATGTTCTGGAAGAGAGCTATGTAGAATTGGGTCTCTTTTTAAAACATGCCAGTGCTTTCGAATGATTTTTGTAATATTATTAGATTCTTTATTAAAAGTAGTCAAAAAAGCTGGATCAAATTAATTTTTGCTGTTTTTTATTAGTGTTGCATCCTTAGGTTCCAAGAGATCTTCTCTATTTAGTATTTTAGCTTTATTAAATGCTAAGTCTAGGATTTCTTTCTTGTAATTTTTTTGAATAAAACGTGACTCAAGTGTTTTACACTGTTCCTTAAAGACTGTTTCTTCTGTACAGTTTCTCCGCATTCTTCTATATTGGCTATAGGGCACATTATCCATCCACTGATGGTGATGGCAACTAGAACGTAGGATATAATTATTGCTATCCACATTTTTAAAATAAGATTTTGTTTTAAGATGCCCCTCTTCAACATATATCACTAGATCTAAGTAATTTATAGATGTTTTACTTGTATTTGAAGTGAATTTCAGGTTCATCATATTATTGTTTAGATCCGCAATATATTGTTCACCTTGCCAAATCATAATGATATCATCAATGTAGCGCCGCCATAGGACAACAACCCCCCCCCCCCCCCAGCATGCCATTGGGCCAGATGTTCTTTTCCTCCCAAAAACCCATAAAAAGGTTTGCATAACTGGGGGCGAATCTCGTTCCCATGGCGGTGCCACATTTCTGAATATAAAAGGTGTCCTCAAATAGGAAATAATTTTTGTCCAAAATAAATGCTATGCTATCCAGGATAAATTCTGCCTGTGAAACATGTAAATCTGTATCATTATCTAAGTAATATTTTATAGCTTCACATCCTAATTTGTGTACAATGGATGTATACAGAGAAGATACATCTATAGTGGTTAGAATATAGTCTTCTTTCCATATAATTTTATCCAGTATTTGGAGTACTTCAGTAGTATCTTTTAGATAAGATTTGAGGGTCTTAACATAGCCTTGTAGAAAGGAGTCGATGTAAGCAGATAGGTTTGAAGTGAGGGAGTTGATACCGGAGATGATTGGTCTTCCGGGAGGGTTTTCTAAACACTTATGGATTTTTGGTAATATATAAAAAATAGGAATTTGTGATGTTTTGTTACATAAAAATTTATACTCTTGTTCTGTTAATATACCTAAATTTTTTCCTTTATCCAATAGTATT
This sequence comes from Ascaphus truei, assembly GCF_040206685.1. Classification (NCBI taxonomy): domain Eukaryota; kingdom Metazoa; phylum Chordata; class Amphibia; order Anura; family Ascaphidae; genus Ascaphus; species Ascaphus truei. The sequence continues at coordinate 137,396 of NW_027456945.1, forward strand.
TCTAATTCTTCTGTAAATAATTTTGTAGGGTTTTTCTTCAAAATACCATAGGTTATTGGGTCTCCTAACAGACGATTAGCTTCTTTTAAATAATCTTCTCTATTCATGATAACAACTCCCGCTCCCTTATCTGCTTGTTTTATGATGATGTTAGTATTCTCTGTTATCTCATCTAATGCTAATTTCTCTTCTTTGGTTATGTTGTTTCTAATTTTAGATTTGTTCTTTTTAGTTAAGTCCTCAAAATCTTTTACAATTAAATTATAAAATACTTCTAAATAATTTCCTTTAGAGTACGTAGGGTAGAAAGTAGACTTATTTCTAAGGGTAGTGTGCTTGAATTTTTCTGGTTCTTTAGGAACAGGTGGATTAATTAGTCTTGAGTCAGCATCTTTACTTAAAAAGAACCGTTTAACGGTTAGTTTTCTGAGATATTTGTTGGCATCTAAAAAGAGCTCAAAATTATTTGGCCCTGTTGTCGGCGCAAAGGATAAGCCTTTGGAGATCACATTTAATTGTGATGCAGAAAGTGTAGTTGAACTTAGATTAAAAATACTTTTATTCTCTTTTAGAATTGGCTGTTTTATTCTTTCTTTTTTCGTTCCTCTCCCCCGTTTCCCTCTTTGCTTCTTTCCCCTTTGGGCTGAGAGATTCGCTCTTCTATCTCTTGGAGTGGGGTAAATGAGTTTGGGGTCTCCCAAGTTTTGAGAGAGTCTTCTAACTCTAAAAAATCACTTGGACCAGTGGCTCCAATAGGGGAGCGTGATCTACTAGTTGTCTACTGGAGTGATTTCTTTCTCTTTCTTTTTTCCTTTCCTCTCTTTCTCTTCTTAGTTCACTTTCTCTTTTTTGTTATTTCTCTTTAAGATATTCTCTTTCTCTTATTTCTTTATATCTTTGTTCTCTCTCTTTACGAGAAAGAGAACAAAGAGAAAAGGCTAATAGAGAAAGAGACACTATGAGAGAAAGGGAATATCAAAGATCTACTGTAAAGAGGTTAATAAAGACCGTAAAGAGAGAGAACAAAGAGATAAAGAAATATGAGAAAGAGAATATCTTAAAGAGAAAGAACAAAAAAGAGAAAGAGAACTAAGAAGAGAAAGAGAGGAAAGGAAAAAAGAACGAGAAAGAAATCACTCCAGTAGACAACTAGTAGATCACGCTCCCCTATTGGAGCCACTAGTCCAAGTGATTTTTTAGAGTTAGAAGACTCTCTCAAAACTTGGGAGACCCCAAACTCATTTACCCCACTCCAAGAGATAGAAGAGCGAATCTCTCAGCCCAAAGGGGAAAGAAGCAAAGAGGGAAACGGGGGAGAGGAACGAAAAAAGAAAGAGTAAAACAGCCAATTCTAAAAGAGAATAAAAGTATTTTTAATCTAAGTTCAACTACACTTTCTGCATCACAATTAAATGTGATCTCCAAAGGCTTATCCTTTGCGCCGACAACAGGGCCAAATAATTTTGAGCTCTTTTTAGATGCCAACAAATATCTCAGAAAACTAACCGTTAAACGGTTCTTTTTAAGTAAAGATGCTCACTCAAGACTAATTAATCTTAATCCACCTGTTCCTAAAGAACCAGAAAAATTCAAGCACACTACCCTTAGAAATAAGTCTACTTTCTACCCTACGTACTCTAAAGGAAATTATTTAGAAGTATTTTATAATTTAATTGTAAAAGATTTTGAGGACTTAACTAAAAAGAACAAATCTAAAATTAGAAACAACATAACCAAAGAAGAGAAATTAGCATTAGATGAGATAACAGAGAATACTAACATCATCATAAAACAAGCAGATAAGGGAGCGGGAGTTGTTATCATGAATAGAGAAGATTATTTAAAAGAAGCTAATCGTCTGTTAGGAGACCCAATAACCTATGGTATTTTGAAGAAAAACCCTACAAAATTATTTACAGAAGAATTAGAAATACTATTGGATAAAGGAAAAAATGTAGGTATATTAACAGAACAAGAGTATAAATTTTTATGTAACAAAACATCACAAATTCCTATTTTTTATATATTACCAAAAATCCATAAGTGTTTAGAAAACCCTCCCGGAAGACCAATCATCTCCGGTATCAACTCCCTCACTTCAAACCTATCTGCTTACATCGACTCCTTTCTACAAGGCTATGTTAAGACCCTCAAATCTTATCTAAAAGATACTACTGAAGTACTCCAAATACTGGATAAAATTATATGGAAAGAAGACTATATTCTAACCACTATAGATGTATCTTCTCTGTATACATCCATTGTACACAAATTAGGATGTGAAGCTATAAAATATTACTTAGATAATGATACAGATTTACATGTTTCACAGGCAGAATTTATCCTGGATAGCATAGCATTTATTTTGGACAAAAATTATTTCCTATTTGAGGACACCTTTTATATTCAGAAATGTGGCACCGCCATGGGAACGAGATTCGCCCCCAGTTATGCAAACCTTTTTATGGGTTTTTGGGAGGAAAAGAACATCTGGCCCAATGGCATGCTGGGGGGGGGGGGGGGTTGTTGTCCTATGGCGGCGCTACATTGATGATATCATTATGATTTGGCAAGGTGAACAATATATTGCAGATCTAAACAATAATATGATGAACCTGAAATTCACTTCAAATACAAGTAAAACATCTATACATTACTTAGATCTAGTGATATATGTTGAAGAGGGGCATCTTAAAACAAAATCTTATTTTAAAAATGTGGATAGCAATAATTATATCCAGTTTCTAGTTGCCATCACCATCAGTGGATGGATAATGTGCCCTATAGCCAATATAGAAGAATGCGGAGAAACTGTACAGAAGAAACAGTCTTTAAGGAACAGTGTAAAACACTTGAGTCACGTTTTATTCAAAAAAATTACAAGAAAGAAATCCTAGACTTAGCATTTAATAAAGCTAAAATACTAAATAGAGAAGATCTCTTGGAACCTAAGGATGCAACACTAATAAAAAACAGCAAAAATTAATTTGATACAGCTTTTTTGACAACTTTTAATAAAGAATCTAATAATATTACAAAAATCATTCGAAAGCACTGGCATGTTTTAAAAAGAGACCCAATTCTACATAGCTCTCTTCCAGAACATCCTAAAATAATCTTTAAAAAAGCCCCAAATTTAAAAAACATTGTTGCTCCCAGTGCTTTGAAAAAAGTAAATATAAAAAATAAAGGATGGCTTCAAAACATTGTGGGTTTTTTTGGTTGTTCAACATGCAAGGCATGTGAACACAAACAAACAGATAAAAAGAATTTTGTGTGTAATAAGAGTAAAGAAAATTTTCAAATTAAACAATATACTAACTGCTATACAGAATATGTTATATACCTATTAGAGTGCCCGTGTGGACTACAATACGTGGGAAAAACAAAAAGAGCAATCCGAACACGTATTTTAGAACACTTAAGTAATATTAGAAGAGGCATACTGACACATAGTGTTTCTAAACATTTTGCCAAGTGTCATAATTCAAACATCAAAGGTTTAAAATTTACTGTTATAGAAAATGTGTTGCAACATTGGAGAGGCCGTAGTAGGGATATAGATCTGAGTAAGCGTGAGATGTATTGGATACACAGACTTAACACCTTAATACCCAATGGTCTCAATGCTGACTTTGAGTTGGCACCTTTTCTTACATAACTATCCTTGCTCAGATTGGTCTCCTTACTATGACCACTCCAATAGGATAAGGTTCTTGTTGATTTCTTTTATATACTGAGATATTTGTATATTTAAGTCTTTTAATTTATTTTATTAGCAGATTGTGTTTGTATTTATTATTTTAAACGTGCTAATACTAATGCACATTTTTATTCTTCTTATTTTCTCTCTCCCGTTTTATCATGAGCTACATGATCTTAAAAGTTTTGTCTCATTTTATATATTTTCTTATACATTTTTACTTTTGAACATTAAGTTTTTTACTAATGTAAATATCATGTTGCGTCGTTTTTTTGACCACTGAGTTATGTCCGTTAAAATTCGGAGAACCGGTGTGTATTTAATTGATTGATTGAACTAATTAAGGGTACACCCTATATATATTGTCCAAGAACCCACTAGGGGTATTCATTTGTGCTCCTGAGGAAGCTGTCATTGACAGCGAAACGTGTAGAGCCAGTCACAGTTGCAGCTGCCTTTGAACTGAAGGCTCCTGAAGTGCCGAGTTCCCTCACTGCCCGCCTCCAGAGCTCCTCGACCGGACCGTACGTCGTCACCGCCGTACCGGATGTGACGTCAGACGCCAGCTTCCACACGGTCTGATGCGAGTAGTGGAGAAGAGCAGCTGAGTTGTACCACACGGGTCCGGCACCTCCCTGCCTCAAAGAAAACGTTATGTGTACATGTCTAATGTACTTATTGTGAGTACGATTTCTATGCCTTTTATTGTTTTTTCCAATATAAATTTTATATCGATCTGTACCATGGTCTGCCCTTGTTTTGCATGACATTCATCATACACCATCTCCTGTCTGAGAGCTGATCTGAATATACTCCCTGCTGAAAACCTGTCCTGGTTTAGAAGATTACGACCCATCTCTACCAGTGGTGTAGACAATGCTGTTTTTTATCTGACCTGCTGTAAGTAGGCATTTCTAAAGAGCCAAGTTTTCCTGCTATCCAAGCTGTTTTGATATACTGCACTATTATATGTTTTTTATTTTTTCGGTGTATCCCTGATATCGTCGCTCTCTTCATACCCTGGACAAGCTATCTCGTAAAGGAATCTATACATATTCCTGGAAGGTTGAGAAATTTATTAGAGATCACCTTTTTCACCTATTTAAAGTATATTGCACTTTTATTCACGTATTTGGTGTGTTAGCGCCGTTCACAAATCACATTAAGTTAAATGTAGAGAATTGTCAAGTTAAAAAACTTGTTTAGCAAATAAAGAAAATAACACTTCCATAGAAAACAAAGTAATTATAATGCCCTCATTAGTCAAACACATACACGTTCCTGGAGAAATACAGAACAGGATTTATTTCACAATACACAAATAAGAAACAGTTATTTTAACCCTTTGAGTGACGGAGGGGTCATGTGATCGCTCCCTCACTGATGACAGAACGGACGGGGAGACCCCCTCCCTTCTATCCCACGTAGTGATAGATCTGTCCTGCCCTGCACAGGAGCACAGAATGTCATCTCCCCTAGGAAAACCAGCAGGATTACTATGACGTAGCTATTACATCATGGGGCCAGACGCGGTGACATTGCAGCTACATCAAAAGGGCACCCAAAGGGTTAAATGGTGATTTCATCCTTTTCAAGGAAGTCATGTACTCCAAGTGATTTCATGTTTGCCCTCCACTAGGTTGGATTTAAAGCAGCAGTTCAAGCTGCCTTTAATTTTTTTTTTATCTATCTATATATATATATACTTAATACTATGCAACCCAGGGGAATGAATGACTCTCTTGGCTTTGCTATGTTTTTATAGCGTTACTCTGTTATCTATAGTATTTATTTTTTGACTATTTTGTTCAGTGTAGCTGTGGGACTTGGCAACCTATACTTTTGTTGCTACTATGAGTATATCCCACTAAACTCTCTCTGCCTTTGCCTTTATATTTTCCCTCTTCCTGTTTTACTATTTATTCTTTTAACAATTGGTTATTTTTTAGATGTCCATATGTTATTCTGTTTGTATCTGCCACTCATTAACACATGCCTTATATCATGTTAGGCATAACTCCCAAAGTGTAGTCTAACATTTTTGTGTCTTTATCTTTGAATCTTACGATACAGATAAGAACCTAATGAATCCTGTCTCTGTCTGTTCTTAATGTCCGGATGACGTCACCATAACTCCTGCATTCAGATGCTTCAGTCTGTAGCATATGCGCATGTGCAGTTGAGTTACTAAGTGATCAGCTGGGATTGCAGTAACCAAGGATGCCTCAGCTCTGAATGCCTTAGGCTAAGGTCCCGTTGCACGCGTCCGCACGGCTGGCTTGCTTGCCGGCGGCGCGTGCAACTCGCTGTACCGCGATCTGCGGTCTACAGGAAACTTCAGTAGTAGCGGGGGGGCGTGGCCAAACGGGTCGGGGGGGGTGCGGCCATGACGTCTGGGGGCGCGGCCATGACGTAGGGGGCCGGAGCGGGAGGTGGGCGGGAGTGGGAGGATTGACAGGGAGGGGGGGGCGTGGCTTGAGCGGAGGGACCCGCTACTCTTCCCCCCCCTCCCTCCACGGGCTGCCACGGGCTGCAGGTAAGTAAAAAAACCACACACACGCAGGCACTCATACATACATACATACACACACACACACACACAGACACACAGACAGGCACTCACGCACTCATACACACACACACATAGACATAGACAGAGACAGACACACACACACACAGACAGAGACAGGCACTCACGCACTCAGGCACACACATACACACACAGACAGGCACTCACGCTGCTTTCACTCCACACTCCTCCCCGCTCCCCGAAGCCTCTCCTCCTCCCACAGCCTCCCCTCCCCATTGGCTCACAGCCACACCACGTGACGCGTCGAAGCTAGGAAACACCATTCTCTTGTGTCTCCTAGCGGCTGACGCGCCACAGCGTGTAGTCAGCTGTGCCGCCAGGGGGGACCGGGACCGGCTCGCGAGGATTCCCCTGCTGGTGGGGAACTCGCTACATTGCCGCCCGCGCCAACGAGCGCAGCGGGTCCCAGGCCTTACTCTATGGCAACTATGCAGATGACGCCGCCCTCCAGTGATGTCATTGTTACTGATTATGGACAGGAAAAGGCGTTGCCGACACTCTTTGAACACACTATATAGCTCTGTAAGCCTCCACTACTCTTTTACCACTCCGGGAAGAAGCCCCCCATGGGCGAAACGCGTAGTGTCCACTCTAGGCAGCTATTTATTATCTTGCTGGCGTGACTCTTAGTGCTTCTCCTGTGGACTGCATGATTCATTTTTTATACATCCTGGAGTTATACTCCGCGGGACTGACTCCACTATCATTATATGGCAGCTGAGTATCATTTTCTCTGCTATTTGGAGCCATTATTTCCTACGGAACCTATACTCTAGGTTGTCTCATTTGTGCAAAGGGCACTGGCTTTTTGTGATTCTACAGCCATGTGTCCTATTTGCCTCTGTGCAGTTACCACAGGCTTAAAATGCATCATTTTTTGATTTATTGATATTATCTGTTGCTGTTCAGGGTTTGAGTTTTTTTTTCATCTTTGTCTCCCCTGTGCCTCCCCCTTGGTTTAAGTTATTATTTTTCTTATGTACATTATTTTGTATATAAGTTTATTTATGTCATACCTTTCTTTATGCCCTTAGCTCAGTCATATGCTTTGTAGCTAGGGCTCTTTCCAGGGGAATTTTGAATTATTTAGCTTTTTTTGTGTCGCTTTATATAGTTAATAGATTTATTGTTTAGACACATTTTTTGCTTTTGATTTATTTTTCAGCATTATTTATTTTTGTAATCTTTAGTCAGTCACAGTCTTTTTTGTATTTTTGCTGCTTTCAGTGTGTGTATGTTTTTAAATGTTAGTGTTCTTTTTGCTCGCTATTAAAATCTATTCATTTTCTATTCTAACTTTAGTTTCCTAGTCTTTTGGTATTACATCACTAGTTATTTTGTGGTATATTTAGAGTGCTGCTTTAGGGGATTGTCTTAGTTTTTTGTGTGTTTAATATTATTGTTATCCCCTAGCAGCTACAGTTTCCCATTTACTTTGGACTCTCTTGGTTTATTTTTTTATTCCAGGATAGTCAATATTATTCATTGAGTCTGGCACACACACACACACACACACACACACACACACACACACACACACACACACACACACACACACACACACACACACACACACACACACACACACACACACACACACACACACTGTGAGAAACATTCTTTTTGTGTGTTTGTCATATATATATATATATATATATATATATATATATATATATATATATATTGTGACAAACGGCTTACTCCGGGGCTCCGTCGTTTGTCCGGGACTGTTTAGAACACGGTCTTTTAGGGTAGGTTAAATGATGAGGCGTCACGTACTGTTCCTTTAAACAGGCTATGCCTGGTTTATTCAGTCCCAGGCACTGAGACTGCCACAGTGCATACAACAGAAAACAGATCAAAACAAAAGCTGCTCACCTGAGCGATAACTTAACTTAGATATCCCTGACTCAGGGTTGGAAGTGGCTTTTCCACTTCCAACATCAAAACACGGTACTTTTGCAGTCTTACACAAATGAACAGAAAGATTGAACCTGTTTGGGGAAGAGGCTTCTCCCCTCTGTAGTTCAGCAGCCTTCCTCTTGTGGGGAGACCAGAGCAAACAGGAAATCAGTCTTTCATACCTGATTCCTAATTAGCATGACAGGTGACAGAAATCAGGCAGCAGACAAACTCTGGTCTGGATCTCTCATCCCTCAGTTCCAGCGCTTGCCAAACTGTGGGATGGAGTGTATGTATTATAAGGCTGCACTCCCAGGCCAAACAGGATAGAAACTGTCTAGTATCCTGGGAGCCCTATATACGGAATTTATTACCATCCCCTGGTTTCTGTCACATATCCTCCCCCCCAGCTCAGACCTCGAGGGATGAGCGACCATGGATATTAGGGAGTGCATCCTTGACAACCCGTCAGCATTGCCATGTTTGTGCCCTGACCTGTGTTCCACAGAAAATTTAAAGGGTTGTAGGCTTAGGAACCACCTGGTCACTCTAGCATTCTTTTCCCTGTTTTGACACATCCAGGTAAGGGGTGCATGATCTGTGACCAACCGGAATTTTCTCCCCAACAGGTAGTATTTGAGCGTCTCTACAGCCCACTTTATTGCGAGACACTCTTTCTCTACTATGGAGTAATTTTTCTCCTGGGGATTTAGTTTCCTACTTAAATAAAGGATGGGGTGCTCCTCACCTTGAGACTCCTGGGAGAGTACCGCCCCCAGCCCTACCTCAGATGCGTCGGTTTGGACTACGAACTCTTTGGAGAAGTCAGGTGTGACCAACACTGGTTGGGCACAGAGAGCTTCTTTCAGGCTTCTAAAGGCCTGTTCGGTTTCGGGGGACCACTTTACCATTAGCGGTCCTCTTGCTTTTGTGAGGTCAGTTAGTGGGGTTGCCTTAGTTGCAAAATTGGGAATAAACCTTCTATAGTACCCAATTAACCCCAAAAAGGTCCTTACTTGTTTTTTTGTAACTGGCCTTGGCCAATTTTGTATCGCCTCCACTTTGAGTGTTTGGGGTTTGAGTAAACCTCTGCCAATAGAATATCCCAGATACTTGGCCTCCTCCAGACCAATAGTGCATTTAGCGGGGTTAGCAGTTAGTCCAGCAGACCGGACTGCGTCAAGCACAGCTTGGACCTTTGGAAGGTGGGATTGCCAATCTTCACTATGGATTACCACATCATCCAGGTAGGCGGCAGCATACCGAGCATGTGGTTTTAAAATTTTATCCATCATTCTTTGGAATGTGGCGGGAGCTCCATGTAAGCCAAAAGGCAACACCTTATACTGAAAGAGGCCGTCTGGGGTTGAGAAGGCTGTCTTTTCTTTTGCCCTTTCTGTGAGGGGAACCTGCCAGTACCCTTTTGTTAGGTCTAGGGTTGTGAGATATCGGGCTTTGCCCAGTCTCTCTACAAGTTCATCTACCCTGGGCATAGGATAAGTATCAAATTTTGACACCGCGTTTAGTTTCCGGTAGTCATTACAAAACCTTGTTGTACCATCTGGCTTTGGGACTAAGACTATAGGGCTGTTCCACCCACTTTGGGATTCCTCAATTACACCTAGTTTTAGCATTTTTTTAACCTCTAAACTTATAGCCTTTCTTTTGGCCTCTGGGATTCGGTACGGTTTAAGGTTAACTCGGACCCCTGGTTCAGAGACTAGGTCATGTTCAATTACGCTAGTTCTACCTGGCCGTATAGAGAAGATTTCTTTGTTTCTTTTCACTAAATTCTGAACCTCTCGTTTCTGATGAACAGACAGGGTTTCAGCTATGCTAACCTCTGGGTCAGTTTCTTGATTCTCTGACGGACCTGGGGGTACTAGGGTTAACAAGACTTCTCTATCTTTCCAGGGCTTGAGTAGGTTTATATGGTAAATTTGCTCAGGTTTCCTCCTACCTGGCTGTCTTACCTTATAATTTACTTCTCCCACTCTTTCCAAGACCTCATATGGCCCATGCCATTTAGCAAGGAATTTACTCTCCACGGTGGGAACCAGAACTAGTACCCTATCACCTGGAGAAAAAATTCTGACCCTAGCACCCTTATTATATGTATTCCTCTGTGCTTCTTGAGCTTTCTCCATGTGTTCCCTCACTATCGGTAGGACTGCAGCAATGCGGTCCTGCATCTGGGCAACATGCTCTATTACACTTCTGTAAGGGGTAACCTCGTGTTCCCAAGTCTCTTTGGCTATATCCAGTAAGCCCCTTGGGTGTCGGCCATACAATAGTTCAAACGGGGAGAAGCCAGTGGATGATTGGGGAACTTCCCTAATGGCAAATAACAGGTACGGTAACAAACAATCCCAGTTTTTCCCATCTTTATCAACCGCCCGCCGTAACATGCTCTTTAAGGTTTTATTGAACCTTTCCACTAAACCATCTGTTTGTGGATGATAGACTGAGGTTCTGAGATGCTTGATTTTTAGGAGTTTACATAGCTCTTTCGTTACTTGGGACATAAATGGTGTTCCCTGGTCAGATAAAATCTCTTTAGGAATCCCGACCCGGGAAAACAGAACTACTAACTCTTTTGCTATGTTTTTAGCTGAGGTGCTACGTAGGGGAACTGCCTCCGGATATCGGGTGGCATAATCTAATATTACCAATATATGCTGATGTCCCCTAGCAGACTTTATTAGGGGTCCTACTAGATCCATAGCAATCCGGTCAAATGGTACCTCTATTATGGGAAGGGGTACCAATGGGCTGCGGTACGCCTTGAACGGGGCGGTGATCTGACATTCTGGGCATGAGGAACAATAATTCGTAATTTCTGCCAGAACCCCAGGCCAATAGAAGCTTCGGAGAACCTTTTCTTTTGTCTTTTCCACCCCTAGGTGTCCCCCCAATGGATGACTATGTGCGAGGTGTAATACTACGTTACGGAATGTCCGTGGTACCAACAATTGTTTAGTTGTAACTGATTTCCTTTTATCAACCCGATATACTAGGTCGTTCTCTACCTCGAAGTAGGGGTAAGCAAGTGACCTATCTGGTTGGCCAGGAGTACTATTCTGGTCCCGTATATTTCCCCTTGCTACCGCTAATGTGGGGTCCTCCCACTGGGCCTTCTTAAAACTCCCAGGACTGACCTCTATGTCAGCGAGGGTCTTATCCGGTTCTGGGGTGGTAAGTGTCTGCTCAACATCTTGATTTGGGGTATTCCCTACCAAAGTAGTGATGGGGAAGGGAATTTTACAGCACTCCTCCTTTTCCCCCTTCTTATTTGGGCCCTCGTCAACCTCCATTTCTGAAAAAGGGAAAGGATTTGTTTCTTCTAATACTTCATTATGGTCCGCTATTGAACTCTGGGCGCTATTCTGAGCGGGGGACCACATTTTTAGAAAATGGGGAAAGTCGGTCCCTATTAACACATCATGTGCCAGTTTGGGTACAATACCCACCTTGAAATCTAAAGAACCAAACTCTGTTTCAAAAAAAACATCAACAGTGGAATATTCATGATTATCCCCATGTATACAACAAATTGCCACTCTTTGTGAACTGTTTCCCTGTTTCTTCTTAATGGGCAAGAGGTATTCGGACACTAGTGTGACCATGCTCCCAGAGTCAAGAAGTGCCCGAACCCTCTTACCATTAACCTTTACAAATGCCCACAGATGGTTATTCAAGGGGTCCTCTGGGCTAGGGCCCATACATTGGGACAACAGCGAATAAGGTTCCACGCTGTTGCATTGCATGGGCTCATCATTTAGTGGGCAGATTTTTGCTGTGTGGCCCCTCTCATGACAATTTACACATTTAGGTACATAGTCTGTGTCCCACTTAGAGCCTTTTCCCGGCTCCCCATGTTGGCTATTGCCCTTAGTGTGCGAACCACTGTTGCTGGTGCTGCGTGAAGGTGGTCGCCGCTCTTCAGCGCCCCTTAACCCCGGTACCCTTTTACCATCTCTGGAAGAGTCCTGGAACCTCGGGTAGTGGGGTTGCTCCACGACTGTGGGTTGCGGGTGCTCTTCTGCTGCATTGTACCTTTCTACGAGGGCCACAAGCTCATCCGCATTGTGGGGGTCACTCCGACTGACCCAACGGCGTAAGGCAGAGGGAAGTTTCCTCAAGAACTGGTCCATGACCAACCGTTCCACGATGTGGCTGGCTGAGTTGATCTCGGGTTGTAGCCACTTCCGGGCGAGGTGGATGAGGTCATACATCTGGCTTCGGGTGGCTTTATCCATCGTGAAGGACCATGCGTGAAACCTTTGGGCGCGAACAGCCGTGGTTACGCCGAGGCGGGCGAGGATCTCGAACTTCAATTTTGCATAGACGTTAGCTTCGGCTGGCTCTAGATCAAAGTAAGCCTTCTGGGGTTCGCCGCTTAGGAAGGGTGCGATTAGACCAGCCCACTCAGCTTCTGGCCATCCCTCTCTCTGTGCCGTGCGTTCAAACGTGAGAAGATAGGCTTCCACATCATCCGAGGGTCCCATCTTCTGAAGGTAGTGGCTTGCCCTGGTCATTTTCGGTACTGGGGCTGCCGCTGCCAGTGGAAGGTTACTGATAGTCCCCCTCAGGATCTCGAGTTCCTGCTGTAAGCCCTGAGCGAACCGCTGTTGCTCCTCTCTCAGCAAGCGGTTTGTCTCTTGCTGGTTTGCATTCGCGTTTTGCAGGGCTTCATTCGTCTGTTGCTGGTTTGCATTCGCCTGTTGCTGGTTGGCATTCGCCTGTTGCTGGTTGGCATTAATCTCTTGCTGGGCTATTAGCAGCTGTTGCTGGGCTGCATTCGTCTGCTGCTGGTTTGCATTAGTTTCTTGCTGGGCTATTAACAGCTGTTGCTGGGTTTCATTCGCGTCTTTCTGGGCAGCGACATTGCGTACCAGCGCACCCACCACGTCTTCCATCTTGTTTGCAGAGGATGAAAAAACTTTTTTTTTTTTCAAAGTTCTTCAACCCGCAGACCCCCTAGTGTTCTGCCCGCATTCTCCACCATATGTGACAAACGGCTTACTCCGGGGCTCCGTCGTTTGTCCGGGACTGTTTAGAACACGGTCTTTTAGGGTAGGTTAAATGATGAGGCGTCACGTACTGTTCCTTTAAACAGGCTATGCCTGGTTTATTCAGTCCCAGGCACTGAGACTGCCACAGTGCATACAACAGAAAACAGATCAAAACAAAAGCTGCTCACCTGAGCGATAACTTAACTTAGATATCCCTGACTCAGGGTTGGAAGTGGCTTTTCCACTTCCAACATCAAAACACGGTACTTTTGCAGTCTTACACAAATGAACAGAAAGATTGAACCTGTTTGGGGAAGAGGCTTCTCCCCTCTGTAGTTCAGCAGCCTTCCAGCCTCCTGGCTCTTGTGGGGAGACCAGAGCAAACAGGAAATCAGTCTTTCATACCTGATTCCTAATTAGCATGACAGGTGACAGAAATCAGGCAGCAGACAAACTCTGGTCTGGATCTCTCATCCCTCAGTTCCAGCGCTTGCCAAACTGTGGGATGGAGTGTATGTATTATAAGGCTGCACTCCCAGGCCAAACAGGATAGAAACTGTCTAGTATCCTGGGAGCCCTATATACGGAATTTATTACCATCCCCTGGTTTCTGTCACAATATGTATATATATATACATTAAAACACACAAAAAGACTGCGCCTCTCAGGTATCTGTCTCAACCACCGTGATATATTAGTAAGTGATTATAAACTCCTATGATTAGGTACCGGCTGTGGATATTCACAGTTGAGTGCAAATTAATTGGAAAAAAATTAGTGTAAGCTCTATGCCCAGTGTCTTTCCGTGATGTCTTCATTCGAACCTGTATTGCTGAATGAATTGCCAAGACTGTACCTGATTGCTTCATTGTCCAACTCTTAAGTGTCCATTTCTTGTCGGTTATTTGTATCATCTTGTGTGTTCTCCTTCTTTAAGGAATAAACTATATTTATTATATCTAAGTCTTGTTCAATTCAACCCAGATATTTTGGTGTATATTATACCCTGTCACAAGCTACCATGACACTTTTCCCCTATGAAATATATGGGATGCTGGTTCTAAGTTTCCCCGCTCCAAGATTGCAGGACAAAACAGCACCAGGATTATGATGGGAAAACCCAATGTATTTGCGTTGGATGATTTTTATTATCTATCAATGACTTGCAGCAGCATACAATGCATTGTTAGGCTTTATTACCAGAAACATTACACGTTTAGATATACAGTAACATAAGCGATTTAAGAAGCATATAACTGTTAGTGTCTATGGCAAGTCCGTGCACACGACCGTGCTAGGGGCTTCACGCTTGGCTGGAGCGATGTGTGCCCTGTGGTTACTCGCGTCATACTATTCATTATTTCTACATGGAATTAATCGTTGTTTTCCACAACAGTATATTTACAGTCTCCTTTTCAGAGCTGTGAATGTTTTTTCTATTACTCCGAGGTAACAAATTTATTTGGTTCCTTGTGCATAGGGTGACCAGATGTCCCGGTTTTTAATGTCTGTCCTGACTGCCCGACATAATTTAAAATGTTCCGTTTTTTTGTGACTGTCCTGGTTTTGGCCATCAGAGCAGGCAGGGGGGCAGCAGAGAGCAGAGAATGCTGGCAGGGAGGAGGAGAGCGGAGGCCGGGGCTGCAGCTGCAGAGGGTGGGGGCGGGGTTACCTTCTGCAGAGCCCCAGCAGTGAGATCCGGAATTGTCAGTGAGAACTTCCGGTGTCTGCTGTCAGGGCTCAAGATGGCTTCCCTCCCCACCCATGCAGGTAGGGTCCAGAATGGGGGGACACACACTCACTCTTTCTAAAGGGAGACAGACACAGAATTGGGGGGAGAGAGACAGACACAGAATGGGGAGAGAGAGACACACACAGCATGGGAAGAGACACAG
>NW_027456945.1:162500-175000 GCF_040206685.1 Ascaphus truei
GTTTTGCAATACTGGTAAGTTAGTGGCACTGCTGTAAATTCTGTATATACATATACCTAATTAACAGCTGAGTACTGCTCCTTTTAGGGTATTAATATCGGTCTATTATGAAAGACCTTTCCCTAGTTGGTGTAGTGCTCTTCATATGTGGTAATGGTCTGGCACTCCAGAGGTTAATTGCTGGATTGGTTGCCGTTTTGCTCAATGTGTATACCCCTTTAAGCTAAATGCTGTGTTTGGGGATTAGCATTCAGGCTTCCTGCATTTATACTGTGATTTACTGCCAGATATTCTCTGTGCTTTACTGATGTGTGACTGCTAAGATCGTAGGATCTTGCAGCAGTCCATTACTGTGCACGGGCTGAGACACGCTGACTCTTTGAATCTCTCTGAGTCAGTGTACATGAACTTAGGCTCTGCTCGTGCACGTGGTCACGTGCTTGCCGACGCGCGCGTTTCGCGAGTGCTTTGTCAAGGCTAAGGTAATCAGAAGCTTCTGATTACCTTAGCCTTGACAAAGCACTCGCGAAACGCGCGCGTCGGCAAGCACGTGACCACGTGCACGAGCAGAGCCTAAGTTCATGTACACTGACTCAGAGAGATTCAAAGAGTCAGCGTGTCTCAGCCCGTGCACAGTAATGGACTGCTGCAAGATCCTACGATCTTAGCAGTCACACATCAGTAAAGCACAGAGAATATCTGGCAGTAAATCACAGTATAAATGCAGGAAGCCTGAATGCTAATCCCCAAACACAGCATTTAGCTTAAAGGGGTATACACATTGAGCAAAACGGCAACCAATCCAGCAATTAACCTCTGGAGTGCCAGACCATTACCACATATGAAGAGCACTACACCAACTAGGGAAAGGTCTTTCATAATAGACCGATATTAATACCCTAAAAGGAGCAGTACTCAGCTGTTAATTAGGTATATGTATATACAGAATTTACAGCAGTGCCACTAACTTACCAGTATTGCAAAACTAATACTAGTGTCTATCCTAGCCCTGTTATTACACACTTGGGATGTACACGTGTTAAGTATCACACACTTGTATTTAAATACCACCACCCACACATGCTGGTGTTAAAAACTCATAATAGGTGCACATAGACCTAGATCTGTATACACAAGTCTATAATGTACCATTAGCTGCAGCCCAAAAGCAGCTAAGTACAGGTCCAATCAACTAGTGCACCTACTAGTATTTCAATACTGGGGCACTACATCTGTGGTCCACACAGCCGCTACTTTCATTACAAGAACTCTAGCCCATTCTCTCCATATGAGGAACACTAGGGCCAGTGAATTACCCTAACACTGGGCATTAATACACCATTGTATACTCCTCTGGATACACCTATCCATAGAGTTAGCCACACTTGGCATCATTTAATCATTGTTTTAAACCCCAATATTTTAACGATATTGTCAATTAATAAAGTTATTTTAAATAAATCACCAATTCATACAGAAACAGAGTGCTATCTACAGGGGCTCTGTCTGTCCACTATGTATTAAGTTATACGCCCTTTGCAGCACCAGTTTCATTGTTCCATAGTAAAGCTGAAGCGGGGGTAAACATACGTATAAACCTGAATATACAGATGCCAGTAATAAACTACAGAAACATAGCAAACCCTAGGGAATCATTTAGTCCCCTGGGCTGCATAGTGTTGAGAAGGACGATCCAGCGACATTCCTTCTTGAGGAGTGCTTTTTCCAAATCCCCACCCCTAATGTCTAAGGCCACTTTGTCGAAGGCAAATGCTGACAGACACGTACTGTCTGAGGCATGATATTGTAAAAAATGTCTGGCTACAGTTGTTATTTTTTTGAATGCATCAAAATCCCGTTTTGCTGTTTTGATATTTCGTGTATGTTCTAGAACCCTAAAACGGAGTTCACGTGTAGTCATGCCAATATATTTAAGTTGACAAGGACAAGTTAAACAGTATATAACACCCTTGGTCTTACAATTAAGGGTGTATCCAATATTATATTGTTTTGTACTGTATGATTACTGTTTGAATACTTGTCAGTCTGCAACATATATTTACAGGCAGAGCAGCTGTTACATTTAGAAAAGCCCTTTTTTCTAACTGTCAGGAAAGTTTCACTTGTATGGGGAACATAGTGACTATGCACAAGTCGGTCTTTAAGGTTGGGCGACCATCGACTTGTCAAGTTGACCTTGTCGCCTACTGCCTCCCTTAGTTCTCCATCTGTACATAAGACAGGCCAATGCTTCTGGAGAATATATTTAAGGTCTTTCCACCTGTCATTATATATACCAATGAAACGTGTTTTGGAGTCACTGGTCTTCATTTTGGGGTGTAATAGTGTAATGCGTTGGCTATTCGCACTGTGTTGGTACCCAGCATGAATATGTTTGCTGCTATAGCCTCTGGATGCAAATCTATTGCACATCTCAGCAGCCCTAGATTCAAAGCAATCCTCTGTGGAGCAATTGCGTTTCAGCCTCAAAAATTCGCTGCGAGGAATGCCCTGAATCTGATGCTGCTGGTGGAAACTCGAGGCATGTAAAATTGAGTTTGTTGAGGTAGATTTTCTGAAAATATCAGTACCAATACGGCCACACTCATCAATGAAGATCCTGAGATCCAGAAAATCCACCGATTGAGTGCTTGATTTGCAGGTGAGTTTGATATTGAGTTTGTTGTGGTTGAGCACATCGACGAAACTCCTAAGCTCTGTTGCAGATCCCTGCCAGAGAATAAGAATATCGTCAATGTATCTCAACCACAACAAAACATGTGTGGTTAAATAAAGATTTTCCTCACAAAATACCACCTCCCTCTCCCACCAGCCCAGGAATAAATTTGCGTATGATGGGGCACACGTGGCCCCCATCGCTGTCCCTCTAATCTGTAAATAAAATCTACTCTTAAAAACAAAATAATTATGATGTAATATGAATGACAGAAGTTGCAAAAGAAAATTGGTGAGATTTGAACTGAATGATGACATATTCAAAAAGAATGCCACAGCACATAAGCCATCCTTATGGCTTATGGAAGTATATAAAGCTTCCACATCGCACGTGACATGAATAGTATTGGCATCAGCCATGACGCCATCCAATCTTGAAAGTACGTCCATAGTGTCACGTAAATATGACGGTAAAGCTTCCACAGCTGGGCGCAAGAAGGGATCCAGGAATTTGCTGATGGGCTCGCAGAGGCTGCCAATACCAGCCACAATGGGTCTCCCAGGTGGATTAGTCATACTCTTATGAATCTTGGGTAACAACTATAGAGTTGCCATAATAGGATGTTTTGTAATTAGGCTTTCTCTATTTTTGTTAGTTATTGTGCCCATTGCGCAGGCTTCACTGAGAATATTATCAAGCTCTCTTTTGAACTTGTCAGTGGGATCAGCAGTAAGTTCTGTGTAGCAATTTCGATCTCTCAATTGTTTAAAGGCCTCCCGCTCATACTGGGATTTAGGCCACACCACCACATTGCCACCTTTGTCAGCTGGTTTGAACTCAACCGTTGACATTTTGCCAAGTTCTTTCACAGCACACCATTCCTGGAAAGTGAGATTTTGGCCCCTGATCGTTCAGGTAATTTCAGGATATCATTGGCCACCAGGGATACAAATACTTCTATTTGTGGGCATGTCTGAAATGGTGGACAAAATGTGGATTTAGGACGGAATTGCGCTAGGACCTTGGACTCACTTGGGACGGATTCTTCATCTCCTGTAAATTCTGTAGTCATATCGGAGATAAGTTGACGTTCCATCAAATTCCAACCATCATCACCTTCCAAGTGTGTGGAGCTATCTTTACTTTTGGAATAAAATTTCCTCAGAAGAAGTTTGCGGCAAAATAGGTGTAAGTCCTTAATCCATTCAAACTTATCCATAGTCGAAGTAGGAGCGAATGACAAGCCCCTTTTAAGGACATTAGTTTGATCTGCAGTCAAATTGATATCTGACAGATTCACAACTGTCAATTCTTCTGATTGTTCGGATACCGTCATTTCTTCTTCGCTTTGTAGCCATAACGTTGCCTGTCTCGCAACCGTCTTGCGTCCCCTCCGAGTCCTCCTCCTGCTTTGTCCTGTTGGCCACCTCTGCCTAAAAAAGGCGCTCTATAGTTGGAACCTGCTCCTTGTGTGGCATCTGCATCCGATGATTCTGCTTCAGAAGATGTGAAGCCTGGGGAGATATCAGCTACATCAGTCTTAGGCACATTCCTTTTACCATGTTTTTTGCCCCTCTCCCAGCGATAAACATTATTTGCTTTGTAGTCTGCGGAATCACGTAGAAATTTTGTCTTTTTGACAGTTGTAATATCTTCCTCATATTTTGACAGTTCTAGCTCTATTTTAGTGTAACCCCGAGGTAAATGTTCACTTGCTGGCCCCCCTACGTGAGTGCCGTGTGGTAGCGGGTGCCGCCGGAGGCTGCGACGGACCTGCCGGCACTTCGCGAGGGTGGGGGCCAGTGAAGGGAGTAGCGCGTTGCCCTTCGGTGAAGCCCGGTTGCCGGGGACGCGATCGGGCCATCGCTAAGGCTGCGATCGCGTTGCTACCGGCTCGGCGGCTGGAGAAGAGGGCGCCGCCATTGAAGGGAGTCCCCCCAGGCTGCGGAACCAGCAGAGAAAGTAGAGCAGGAGCCTCTGATGGCGGAATCTGCGGAGAAAGACATGTCTGATGGTGCTACCGAGGCGGGTGAAGCCGCTACTAATTCTTCCACTTCAGCGATGGAGGGGGTGGAGGGGCCGTGTGCCCAAATGGACTTTCCAGACGCTGAGCCGGAGCCGCTGAAGGCGGAGCTCCAGATGTTGGAACCCCAGATGTCGGTTCCAGACCCGGTTCCCGAGCGGGAACCAGCGAGACCAGAACCACAGATCCCGGACGCCCAGGGTAAGGTGTTTATACCCCCGCCCTTGTGTGGTGATTCCAGCGACCACCCGCGCGTGGTGATACGCCTGACGGCGGACCACTCCAGTGAGGTCACCGAGCCAACCACCTCAGCTGATGCAGACCATGATATGGGCCCGTGTGCCCTGCGACGGCCAGTCCGGCCTACCACCGAGGTACCAGCGGCCCAGGCTTGGGATCAGTACCTGTCAACAACGACAGGGGTAAGTTGACTGCCCCAGGGGTGTCGGGTGTGAGCTCCCCGGTGATCGTGGAGCCTGGTGACTCCAAAGGTAGGGTCACCCGGGCGATGGGCTCACCCTGTCATCGCGTCCTGGTGGAGGTGTCTCCCCCAGAAGATCTCTGCCGACCAGGGAACGAATCCGACCTCATCAAGGTATCCGGTACAACGGACCGGAGCGACACTTACTCCTGCGCGAGGAATCTCCAAGCTTGGCCTTTTCAAGACACGGGCCGGCACGAAGAGGTTGTGCTGTCCGCAGAAGATGTCACCGTTAAAGGGATTGCTGGAGCGGACAAAGACTGTGTTGAGACCGCTCTGGTAGTTGTGGCCTCTCCCATGTGCACGATGGAGCGCTATGTTCGCCATGTGGTGGACCGAGGCAAGAGACTGAACCTCCCTGTCTCCCGTGAGACGAAACCGGAGGGTCCGGCAAGGGTCAATACCCCGGACCCCTTACTATTTTTTCCGCGAGGGGGAGGCGGTGGGTTGGTGCAAGGGACTGGTCTTGAGTTCCAAAAGACTCACAGGAGTCAAGGAGGGATACCCTCACCCAATCAGTTAGGGGCACTCCACTCTGAGACTCAGATGGCCTCGGGTATCCATACGAGTATATTGGGTATTGATGAACAAATGCATGCTATGTGTGAGATGATTTATGTCATGTATTTTCCATTATATAACACTCTGTATGGTTGCTACCCAAGCGAGGTCGTTGGGATTCTGCGAGGGGGAGAATATAACCCCGAGGTAAATTTTCACTTGCTGGCCCCCCTCCGCGAGCTACCGGCTCGGCGGCTGGAGAAGAGGGCGCCGCCATTGAAGGGAGTCTCGCGCATGCGCAGTGATCGCGTAGGCGCAGGTAGGGCCCAAGAGCTAGGGAGAGATCGCGCAAGAGTAGGGAAGTGGAGAGAGAGGTTGCAGCGGCCACTAGGCGTTCGCGCATGCGCGGAAGAAGCGCGCACGTGGCCCCAATGCTGTAGCAGCCTCCTGGGAACTACAACTCCCAGGAGGCATAGGGAAACAGGTATCAGGTGCCCCATAGCGGCCAATAGGGCTGGAGGATGCTCAGCCCGGGAATATAGATATACTTTTCCCGGGCTTTGCGCACGTTAGTCAGGCTGAGGAGGAGGAAGGAGAAGGAAGGGTGCAGGGAGCGAGTGGCTCCTGCACCAGGTAAGGGTTTTCCTTAGGTCCCCAGGCAGGCCCCAATTCCCTGTTAGGGCAGGGGGTAACTGAAGAGGGATGGCCCTAGATAGGGAGGTCACCCTTAGGTGTGTGAGGGTGCAGGTTTGGCAGTGCCACAGCGGGTAGTGCTGTGCGCACTGGCAAATAGGCACAGTGTGCGCAGTGGGTTATTGCTGCGGGTTCCAGGTTGCTGTGTATGATTGTTGTTGTGTGTTGTCGCTGCATGTACTGGGCGCAGTGTGTGCAGCGAGTGTGGATGTCTGCAGGCTAACTGTGAGAGCTGTGTGTCTGCTGCAGGTGCTGTTAGGAGTGCCGAGTAGCTAGTGGTTAGTGAGGCTTAGGGGTGTGGGAAGTTAGGGGAGTGGGGCAGGTTAAACCCCGCAGGCCCTAGGAGTTTCCCCAAGCCACCCCAGGTTGCGGTACATCAGGGACAGGCCCTAGGTTAGGGTTCCTGTCACGTTAGGGGTCGTTAGAGAGAGATAGGGAAATAGCGGCGGTTGCTGTTCCCGTGAGGCGGTTGCTGTTCCCGTGAAGTGGTTGGACCCACGTTGGGGTCCTGGAGAAATCACCTGGATAGGATCAGACGGATGCATCGCACGTCTGACCCTTTGAGAAGATCGTTGCTGACCCGAGCATAGGAGTGCTCGGAAGGTATCAATTATATGTGCACCAACAGGCCTAGTAGTTCTTAGTGACTGCGCAGTCACCCACGACCTCCGTAGGAGTACGGGACATTGGGTGTGGGGAATTACCGGACACTGGGTGGGAACACCAGACATTGGGCCTAAGGTGATACGGTTATAGTATAAGGTTATGATGTCGTGTTATGGTTTTATGTGTGTGTTAGTAAAGTGTTAGTATTATATCTATGTGTTGTTGTATTTCTTACCCAGGGCTATCTTACATAACGGGGATCCTGGGTAAGTGGAGGCGCTGCACCAGGTAAATGGGTAAGGGTTTCCCCAGGCTCCCAGCTAGCGGAGGCTCAGATCTCCTGGAGCCACAGGTGTTATACAGCTACCAGTAGTCCCTTAGGAAAGGCGTTCAGAAAAAGGGCTACATTTGGAGGCGCTGCTGAGAGATATCAGACCTGGGGTGCCCTGTATGTTTTTTTCTAAATTGTGTCCTATTTTTATTTCACCATGTGTGTGCTCTCAAAGCAGGAGGTCTACGCATGGGCCTTGAAAGTGAACGTGAATCCTAACCGCGTGGTTGCCGTGGGGGCAGTCCCGGCTGGCGTGCCCTTGTTAGATGTCCAGGCGCAGGTTCGGAAGCTCCCTGGACTAGCTGGTACGTGGGTCAGAGGGCGAAGGTATGATGACACCTGGCAATGGAGTGCTGTCCTGATATATGTAGGTCAGACCATAAGCTAGGAAGATGGCCCCCAATTCTTAAATCTGCCCGGAGGTCCGACCGATGGGTGCCCCTTTATCTACCCTGACTTGGCAGTATCTGCCTGCACCGAGAGCCCTATTGACATTGACAGTGAGCCCCACCTAAAATGGCGGCTCCCGCCAAATCACAATGGCACGTGTGCGGCTGACTGCCAGCCTGCACAGAAGAATGTTGCAACCAGTTATCCAGGACAGGCGGGAAAACCAGAGCCCCGCCCCCACACTGTGAGTGACTCAGTACAGAGCTCGCAACACTCCCCGAAAGACTGTGCTGCCCCCCCTCTAGAGTCCACCAAGGGGAGGGAGTGTCTTGAGCAGAAATCAGCAATTTCTGTTCCCCCTAAGGAAAGCAAGGGATGCCGAGAGAAACACCCTTGGCTGTATAGAATCATACGGCCCCCACATTTAGTCTTGCCAATGGTAGTATGCCCGTGTGAGTTAAGAGACTGGAAGGCGACTGGTGGCTGGACGGACGGGTCCCCTGAGTTACCCGTCGCACTCACGATGACAGTGGTAGACGGGGAAGAATGCATGCGTGGCTGCCTGAGCGAATATGATTGTCCCGTTGGTGAACTGACCTGAGGGCCCGAGTGTCCTGACTGTGCGGCGCAGTTCCTGCAACCCAAACCGCCGCAGCCTATAGAACCGCCGGCGGCAGAGGACACTGTTGCAGAAATGGAGTGTTCCTTCCCCGAGAATGAGAGAGACTGCCAGGGGTTACACCCTGATGTGTATGAGCCCTGGCAATTGCCAGGGATAGAGGTCACTGTGCTAATGTGTCCCTGCCTGAGTGAAGCCTATAAAAAGGGAGTCGAACTGTCCCAGTTACCGATAGGCTTCAAGTCAACCCAGGTGGATGGAGAGACGTTTACCCAGTGTTTTAGCACCACTTGTGACTGTCGTAGAGGTGCACTGGCGTGGGAGCCCCAATGTGAGTGTTGCGGTGCCTGGTTCTTAAAGCCTATCATACCCCAGGCTGCGGAACCAGCAGAGAAAGTAGAGCAGGAACCTCTGATGGCGGAATCTGCGGAGAAAGACATGTCTGATGGTGCTACCGAGGCGGGTGAAGCCGCTACTAATTCTTCCACTTCAGCGATGGAGGGGGTGGAGGGGCCGTGTGCCCAAATGGACTTTCCAGACGCTGAGCCGGAGCCGCTGAAGGCGGAGCTCCAGATGTTGGAACCCCAGATGTCGGTTCCAGACCCGGTTCCCGAGCGGGAACCAGCGAGACCAGAACCACAGATCCCGGACGCCCAGGGTAAGGTGTTTATACCCCCGTCCTTGTGTGGTGATTCCAGCGACCACCCGCGCGTGGTGATGCGCCTGACGGCGGACCACTCCAGTGAGGTCACCGAGCCAACCACCTCAGCTGATGCAGACCATGATATGGGCCCGTGTGCCCTGCGACGGCCAGTCCGGCCTACCACCGAGGTACCAGCGGTCCCAGGCTTGGGATCAGTACCTGTCAACAACGACAGGGGTAAGTTGACTGCCCCAGGGGTGTCGGGTGTGAGCTCCCCGGTGATCGTGGAGCCTGGTGACTCCAAAGGTAGGGTCACCCGGGCGATGGGCTCACCCTGTCATCGCGTCCTGGTGGAGGTGTCTCCCCCAGAAGATCTCTGCCGACCAGGGAACGAATCCGACCTCATCAAGGTATCCGGTACAACGGACCGGAGCGACACTTACTCCTGCGCGAGGAATCTCCAAGCTTGGCCTTTTCAAGACACGGGCCGGCACGAAGAGGTTGTGCTGTCCGCAGAAGATGTCACCGTTAAAGGGATTGCTGGAGCGGACAAAGACTGTGTTGAGACCGCTCTGGTAGTTGTGGCCTCACCCATGTGAACGATGGATTGTTATGTTCGCCATGTGGTGGACCGAGGCAAGAGACTGAACCTCCCTGTCTCCCGTGAGACGAAACCGGAGGGTCCGGCAAGGGTCAATACCCCGGACCCCTTACTATTTTTTCTGCGAGGGGGAGGCGGTGGGTTGGTGCAAGGGACTGGTCTTGAGTTCCAAAAGACTCAATGGAGTCAAGGAGGGATACCCTCACCCAATCAGTTAGGGGCACTCCACTCTGAGACTCAGATGGCCTCGGGTATCCATACGAGTATATTGGGTATTGATGAACAAATGCATGCTATGTGTGAGATGATTTATGTCATGTATTTTCCATTATATAACACTCTGTATGGTTGCTACCCAAGCGAGGTCGTTGGGATTCTGCGAGGGGGAGAATGTAACCCAAAGGTAAATTTTCACTTGCTGGCCCCCCTCCGCGAGTGCCGTGTGGTAGCGGGTGCCGCCGGAGGCTGCGACGGACCCGCCAGCAATTCGCGAGGGTGGGGGCCAGTGCAGGGAGTAGCGCATTGCCCTGCGGTGAAGGCCGGTTGCTGGGGACGCGATCAGGCCGTCGCTAAGGCCGCGACCGCGTTGCTACCGGCTCGGCGGCTGGAGAAGAGGGCGCCGCCATTGAAGGGAGTCTCGCGCATGCGCAGTGATCGCGTAGGCACAGGTAGGGCCCAAGAGCTAGGGAGAGATCGCGCAAGAGTAGGGAAGTGGAGAGAGAGGTTGCGGCGGCCACTAGGCGTTTGCGCATGCGCGGGAGAAGCGCGCACGCGGCCCCAATGCTGTAGCAGCCCCCTGGGAACTACAACTCCCAGGAGGCATAGGGAAACAGGTATCAGGTGCCCCATAGCGGCCAATAGGGCTGGAGGATGCTCAGCCCGGGAATATAGATATACTTTTCCCGGGCTTTGCGCACGTTAGTCAGGCTGAGGAGGAGGAAGGAGAAGGAAGAGTGCAGGGAGCGAGTGGCTCCTGCACCAGGTAAGGGTTTTCCTTAGGTCCCCAGGCAGGCCCCAATTCCCTGTTAGGGCAGGGGGTAACTGAAGAGGGACGGCCCTAGATAGGGAGGTCACCCTTAGGTGTGTGAGGGTGCAGGTTTGGCAGTGCCACAGCGGGTAGTGCTGTGCGCACTGGCAAATAGGCACAGTGTGCGCAGTGGGTTATTGCTGCGGGTTCCAGGTTGCTGTGTATGATTGTTGTTGTGTGTTGTCGCTGCATGTACTGGGCGCAGTGTGTGCAGCGTGTGTGGATGTCTGCAGGCTGACTGTGAGAGCTGTGTGTCTGCTGCAGGCGCTGTTAGGAGTGCCGAGTAGCTAGTGGTTAGTGAGGCTTAGGGGCGTGGGAAGTTAGGGGAATGGGGCAGGTTAAACCCCGCAGGCCCTAGGAGTTTCCCCAAGCCACCCCAGGTTGCGGTACATCAGGGACAGGTCCTAGGTTAGGGTTCCTGTCACGTTAGGGGTCGTTAGAGAGAGATAGGGAAATAGTGGCGGTTGCTGTTCCCGTGAGGCGGTTGCTGTTCCCGTGAAGTGGTTGGACCCACGTTGGGGTCCTGGAGAAATCACCTGGATAGGATCAGACGGATGCATCGCACGTCTGACCCTTTGAGAAGATCGTTGCTGACCCGAGCATAGGAGTGCTCGGAAGGTATCAATTATATGTGCACCAACAGGCCTAGTAGTTCTTAGTGACTGCGCAGTCACCCACGACCTCCGTAGGAGTACGGGACATTGGGTGTGGGGAATTACCGGACACTGGGTGGGAACACCAGACATTGGGCCTAAGGTGATACGGTTATAGTATAAGGTTATGATGTCGTGTTATGGTTTTATATGTGTGTTAGTAAAGTGTTAGTATTATATCTATGTGTTGTTGTATTTCTTACCCAGGGCTATCTTACATAACGGAGATCCTGGGTAAGTGGAGGCGCTGCACCAGGTAAATGGGTAAGGGTTTCCCCAGGCTCCCAGCTAGCGGAGGCTCAGATCTCCTGGAGCCACAGGTGTTATACAGCTACCAGTAGTCCCTTAGGAAAGGCGTTCAGAAAAAGGGCTACATTAGCAATCAGGTCTGTTGTTTCAATTTCCATGTTTTTTAATGTTTGTTCTGTTTGCTCTACTATGTCTTTCAATACACTCTCATCATGTGCAATTAAAATATGCATCAACTGGAAGGAACAAGTACTTAGTGTATTCTCCCATTGTTCCTTCAGTTTGATATCATTGAATTGGAATGCTGGGAATGTCTGCAATCTCAGACCCCTTGGTATAAGTTTATTGAGAACATACTTTTCCAAGGCAGTCTTGTTCCACCAAACCCTCAATTTTTTGGGGTAAGCAATCTGAGTGTATGCATGTTATCCTTATCTTTGCTGGTGGACACTATTACTTCCGGTTGAATATCCTCATCCATAATTGAGAAAATCTCATTTTGTCCACCATTTCAGACATGCCCACAAATAGAAGTATTTGTATCCCTGGTGGCCAATGATATCCTGAAATTACCTGAACGATCAGGGGCCAAAAATCTCACTTTCCAGGAATGGTGTGCTGTGAAAGAACTTGGCAAAATGACAACGGTTGAGTTCAAACCAGCTGACAAAGGTGGCAATGTGGTGGTGTGGCCTAAATCCAATTATGAGCGGGAGGCCTTTAAACAATTGAGAGATCTCAGGATCTTCATTGATGAGTGTGGCAGTATTGGTACTGATATTTTCAGAAAATCTACCTCAACAAACTCAATTTTACATGCCTCGAGTTTCCACCAGCAGCATCAGATTCAGGGCATTCCTCGCAGCGAATTTTTGAGGCTGAAACGCAATTGCTCCACAGAGGATTGCTTTGAATCTAGGGCTGCTGAGATGTGCAATAGATTTGCATCCAGAGGCTATAGCAGCAAACATATTCATGCTGGGTACCAACACAGTGCGAATAGCCA
>NW_027456945.1:180000-195000 GCF_040206685.1 Ascaphus truei
TTTGACACTGTCCCTTGGCTTCAAACACTTAACACCCAACCTTATCTACAGTAAATATCTGTTTTTTTTTTTTTTTTCTCTACACTGTTTTAGCATTGATTCCTGTGTAAATCAGTATTGCTTGACCTGAAGAAGAGAGGAGAACTCTCGAAAGCTTGTCCTATGACATAAATTGTTAGTCCAATAAAAAAGGTATCACCTAATACTGAAGAACTCATTTATTCTGCACTATATATATATATATATATATATATATATATATATATATATATATATAGAGAGAGAGAAGAAATGACCTAGGCGCAAATAAGCCAGGAAAGAAGCAAAGAGAAAAATATCATAGGGCAGTATGTCTGTTAATTTCAGAGTCAAGGTGGTAAGGTATACACTTACACTTCATCAGCCGAATATAAGCCTTTAATCCACCACTGGGATTCAGGAACACTGCTACTGGTATTTCTTTGCTGTTTGCATGGATCTCAGACTCTCCACGTGTGCTGCTTGCTTCAGGGGTCACCTTTTCATCTGCAGCTGCGTGTCTCCTTAACATGGGATAGAGCTCACCAGGAGGGGGGAGGGGTGGGGGGGGGGGGGGGGGGTGAAGGGACAATGGAACAAAGATAGTATAAAACCTTTTATTGTAAAAACTATCTAAAAAATAACAAACAGTATCTCACTCACATGGTGTGAAATAATCTCAAGCAGTTGAGAGTTTAAATTGAGTCTCTCACACTCTTAGAGTTAGGTGTCCGGTCCACTGCACTGATGCTAGCCTGGTTTACTTCCGCGTCACGTGCTCCGGCTCCAATTCTCGCGAGACTTCGACCTCCGATGACGTCACAGCGCTATCTCCACTTTTTGGATTTACAGCTCTATGTGTTGAATGGGGTTTTGGAAACTAAAATGTTTGTAAAAGAGGTGGACTGCCATAATTTCTTGATGGGGGATAGCGGGCATCTAGATAGGTGGATAAACAACATCCCTCTGGGCCAACTACAAAGAGTAAAACTAAACTGTACTCAGGACAACGTTTTCCAGGAACAAGCAAACGAACTAATGGTTAAGTTTATAGATAGAAAATATAAGAAAGAAGTGGTAGATGAGGCCTTTAACAGAGTTAAACAGATGGAGCGTAAAGACCTGTTAACTTACAAATCAAAAGAAAACAAGGAAAATATAGGTGAGGAAGGTAAAATATCTGTGCCCTTCGTTACACAATTTACAAGTTCCTCCAAACATATTAGGAAGATATTCCAAAAGCATTGGAATATTCTCCAAAAAGACCCTATTCTGCAAGGGATTTTACCAACTAAACCCGAAATCATTTTCACCAAGGCCCCTAACCTCAAACAGAGATTAGCTCCCAGCTGTTTGAAAAAAGAATGCACTAAACCTGTAAGTATCACAAATGGCTTCTATAAGTGTCTGACGTGCAGAGGCTGTAAATTATGCCATAACACACCAAAGTCTTATAAACAAATAATATCAGCAACAACAAATGAAGAGTTTGAAATAAAGGACTTTATTGACTGCAACTCAAGTTACGTAATATACATGCTACAGTGTCCATGTAATAAACAATACATAGGGAGGACAACACGTAAATTGAAATTAAGAATTGCTGAACACGTAAAGAATATAGAAAGAGGTTTTGTTCAACACAGTGTATCAAAACACTTTAAGGAATACCATGGTCAAAACCCAAATGGTCTGCAATTTGTTGGAATAGACAAAATTCATCCCAATTGGAGGGGTGGGAACCAGGTCATAAAAATATCCAGACAAGAAACCTTCTGGATTTATACCCTAAAAACGTTAGCACCATTGGGTATGAATATCGACATTGACCTGGGGTCCTTCCTGAGAGAGTAATATTAATACTCTACTCGACATACCTCTATATTCTCTGTATTGTATTCCATCGAGTGTTCTTGTCCATATTCTATCTTCCCCTATGTAGGCCTGTAAGATGCCTCCCAAAATCTTCTGATTTGCCGTAAAAACCTCAGACTGTCAGCCTCTGCCTAGATAAGGAAGATAAGCCAAATTCTCTATCTAGTTTGAGTGCTCTTAAGTAGGAAGAATGTAATTATTTTTCAATGGCCTTTGGTGTTCTTGTTTACTGTAGGTGCCGCTCTTCTTTCTTGACTTTAACTCATTTAGCTTATAGGAAGATCATGCAATAGGTTGCTCATCCATCTTGTTCCCTCTGGAAACATTTACGTTTAATATCAGTGTGTAGCAATATATATTTTTTTTCCCATTTTGATTGTGGGTTGTATAACCATTGAAACCATGTAATCCATGCCATTAGTACCACTATGATGTTCCTCATGATAGAGTGGAATATATAGTGTAATCACTCTCTACTGTGTCCCATGTAACAATCAGGAACACCAACAGTATAGATCTAGAAGGGTTTACTAATTAATGATTACTATGTTAATCATATATGCAATCTTTATTATGTTCGCGATGTTCAATACTGTATTAATTAAGCTTTCTCATGACCTAAAAATGTTCTCCATAAGGTTTAGAAAATTGTAATATGTATTATCTCCAATATGAAATGTGCCCATTTATAGTATGTAGTTTGGGTTTGTTATTTATCAAAGATAACAGCCCCTAAATTACTCATCTGTATTCAAGTCTCTTTTTTTACTTAGTTATATATAGATCTGTGTATATCCTAATCTATTAACCCCTGACTCAATATCTCTCCTCTGTATATATAGTCTAAATCTAATATTTAGTAATACTCATGTTATCCGATTTAACTAATTTTCTGGTCCCTTCATTATTCATTATAAATTAGTTTGATGTGTCATTTTGATGACTTGCTAATATGCTATATAATACACTACTGACCTCCAGTCCTAAGTGCAATTCTCTCTATTGCTGGCACTTAAAGAGTTGGCTTTAAACTATCGAACACAAAATAGCCTATGCCAATATAGTGAGCTTTGGCAGCATTTAGAAATTGTATATTAGCATATCCTAGCTTTAACAGTATATATTACTTGTCCTATTTGTAGGGGCATTTAGCTCCATTAAGTTCACCTTCTAATTGTTTTTGTGTATGTATGGAATTTTGTTATGCTTTCTGTTACCCAGCCTAGTGATTCTAGTTGTCATGCAACATATATAGTGTGTAAAAAAAAAAATTTTAGTCTAACATTTATTGGACCACACATATATGAGTTCAACTTATGCTCTTCAACATGACTCCTGATTAGATTAGGTCAATCAGATATTATGGCATTACAACTAATTGACCCTATAGGTTAAGGCATAGATCAGTATTATTATATGTATTCATTATGTAATTTTCTTTTCTTTTAATATACATTGATATCGCCTGTCTGGGTAATAGGGACATTTGGTATATTATCCATTATGTGTTCACCATTCGTTTTTAATTATAACCCGTCACGGAGTTGAAGTCCTTATTGTAATTGTATGCATGCATCCAATCAGTCACAGGAGGTGGGTATATATACCAGGGGTGGGGAGATACAATGGTATTATGCCCCTGAGGAAGCCCTAGAGGAGAAACGCGTAGGGCAGACCCTGCAGACATTGCAAACCGAGCAGAGTGAGACGCGCTGTAGAACGGAGTGGAGATAGCGCAGTGACGTCATCGGAGGTCGAAGTCTCGCGAGAATTGGAGCCGGAGCACGTGACGCGGAAGTAAACCAGGCTAGCATCAGTGCAGTGGACCGGACACCTAACTCTACGAGTGTGAGAGACTCAATTTAAACTCTCAACTGCTTGAGATTATTTCACACCATGTGAGTGAGATACTGTTTGTTATTTTTTAGATAGTTTTTACAATAAAAGGTTTTATACTATCTTTGTTCCATTGTCCCTTTCCCCCCCCCCCCCCCTCCCCCCTCCTGGTGAGCTCTATCCCATGTTAAGGAGACACGCAGCTGCAGATGAAAAGGTGACCCCTGAAGCAAGCAGCACACGTGGAGAGTCTGAGATCCATGCAAACAGCAAAGAAATACCAGTAGCAGTGTTCCTGAATCCCAGTGGTGGATTAAAGGCTTATATTTGGCTGATTAAGTGTAAGTGTATACCTTACCACCTTGACTCTGAAATTAACAGACATACTGCCCTATGATATTTTTCTCTTTGTTTCTTTCCTGGCTTATTTGCGCCTAGGTAATTTATTCTCTACATTATCCATTGCGGCAAGTGTGGAGCCGCAGACCTAATTGGCTGCATTCAAGCAGGATTAGACTGTAAGGTATAACACCTCCTGTTTGACTGATTGGCCAGGGGCAGTTAATATAATCTTAACTACAACCCCACTAAGTGTTTGGAATTTGCGCTGATTGTAATCTGTTTTCTCTGTATCCATCCACTACACAGTTAGCAGCATTTCCTATAAACAGTGTAAAACATGGCCACAGCAATAGAAAATGATTCTATATTCTATATGAGGAAACATAGAGGCGGAGAATTAGATAATATATTTTCAGACGATATAAGGTTAGAAAGTGTATCAGGAGATGATGAGGACTTAGACACTTTATTTTTGAAATTAGAAAGGTTGATGATTAAGGATACAAAAGCCTACTGGGAGGTGATTGCATTAGAACAATATATTTCAGTAGACAGGATACCGAGAGGTTTAAGGATCTTTAAAGACCCAACCTCGGATCAGGATGACATCTTATTTATGACAGAATGGAACAAAATTTTAGATAAAGCATCAATGGAGTTGATGAAATTTTTAATAACACATAGGAACAAGGCTCTAGTCACTCTAGAAGCTGATATTCAGGCGATAGAGAAAAAACTAAATGACTTAGATAAAACTGAGAAACACAAAGTGATTGAAAAGAAGGTTAAATTAAGAACAGACAAAATTGAAAGGGAAACTAAGTTGTCCAAACAAAGGAAGTTTAGGAGAGATAAAGAGGACTATGTGAATAATTGTTATAGATCTTGGAAAAAGAATCAATCAGACAATAAAGTAGAGGTCAAGGAGACCAATTCCAATGAGGCACAACAGGGACACCAGAATGTAAATGAAAATAGATACATTGGTCCAAGACCAAATATGCATTATCACAAGGATAACAGATATTGGAACAAAAATAAATATCATCATGATAGGGATAGACGAGGGTCAGGGAACTATAGGGGTAGGCAACATAGTTGGAAAGGCCAACAGAGTTATCATACTACCAGACAAGAATATGCACCTAAAGAGAGAGAAAGGGAGTATGTTTTTGTGGATGAGGAGAGACCATCCACATCAGCGTCTTCTTTTTTAGAACGGAAGCAACAGAGAGAGAGACCAGGGGAAGTAATAAAAGCACAACTGAAGGAGGACACCAAATCCCACAATCCTCAGAAAAGGAAGATAGAAAGCCCACAAAAAGAGGAACGAGAGGAGGGACAAAAACCAGCATCAAAAAAGCAAACAGTGTAAGAAAGCAGCAGACTGGTATATTTAACCTAAGTGATAACCCTCTCACCCAAGAGCATATTAACATATTGCAAAGAGGCTTAGCTTTTGCCCCCACAAATAAGATCAACACATTCAATACGTATATTGATGTGAGTAAGTTTGCTAGAAACTTAACCCTCAAAAAATACTTCTTAAAACAAAACTTGACACATGAGGTTACTCAGGGTGGAATCTCCACTTGTGAGAGATTTGTTCATACAGCATGCAAAAAGAATTCCATATTCTTTCCAAGCTATTTAAAAGGAGGACACATAGATACATTTACAAAATCCGTTCAAGAAGATATTGAAAAGCTAGAGAGAGACAAGAAACCAAGAACTCTGAAAAATCTAACGAAAGGTGAATTAAAAGCAGTAGACGAGTTGTCCAAAAGACAGGACATTGTAATCAAACCGGCAGATAAAGGGGGGGGGGGGGGTGGTTATCTTAAATAGAAGAGATTACGATATAGAATCCCACAGATTATTAGGTGATAGTGAAACATATAAACTGTTACAAGGTAACCCAACAGAACAATACAAAAAAGAACTATTGGGATTATTAAATAAAGGATTAAGGGATGGGATTCTAACAAAATCAGAATGGGAATATCTAAACACTGAGTCCCCAAGAGTCCCAATCTTCTATTACTTACCTAAAGTTCATAAGAGTACCACCCACCCCTCAGGACGCCCTATAGTCTCAGGGATAAAATCCCTAACTGCTAACCTCTCGGCCTACATAGATACATTTCTAAAGAGTACAGTTAGGAATTTGAGATCTTATGTGCAGGACAGTATTCAGATAATCAACACCATACAGAATATGACATGGAGCGACAACTACCTTTTGGTCACATGTGATGTGTGCACATTGTACACGGTGATAGATCACACACAAGGATGCAACGCAGTTAGGGATACCCTTCTTCGAAATGGGGAATTAGACCCAACACAAACAAGATTTATTGTAGACTGTATTCGACATATACTCAGCCATAACTACTTTTGGTATGACGACAAGTACTATTTGCAGATCAGGGGCACTGCTATGGGCACCAGATTTGCCCCAAACTATGCCAACATTTTCATGGGCATGTGGGAAGACGAATACATCTGGTCCAACCATGAGTTTGGGGCAAGTCTGGTGTCCTGGCAGAGATACATTGATGATATTCTATTTGTATGGGACGGGAGCCTAGAGAGACTCCAGCTATTTCTAAACACACTTAACAACAATCCCTACAACCTAAAGTTCACATATAAATATAGTCAAACGACCATCGACTTTTTGGATTTACAGCTCTATGTGTTGAATGGGGTTTTGGAAACTAAAACGTTTGTAAAAGAGGTGGACTGCCATAATTTCTTGATGGGGGATAGCGGGCATCTAGATAGGTGGATAAACAACATCCCTCTGGGCCAACTACAAAGAGTAAAACGAAACTGTACTCAGGACAACGTTTTCCAGGAACAAGCAAACGAACTAATGGTTAAGTTTATAGATAGAAAATATAAGAAAGAAGTGGTAGATGAGGCCTTTAACAGAGTTAAACAGATGGAGCGTAAAGACCTGTTAACTTACAAATCAAAAGAAAACAAGGAAAATATAGGTGAGGAAGGTAAAATATCTGTGCCCTTCGTTACACAATTTACGAGTTCCTCCAAACATATTAGGAAGATATTCCAAAAGCATTGGAATATTCTCCAAAAAGACCCTATTCTGCAAGGGATTTTACCAACTAAACCCGAAATCATTTTCACCAAGGCCCCTAACCTCAAACAGAGATTAGCTCCCAGCTGTTTGAAAAAAGAATGCACTAAACCTGTAAGTATCACAAATGGCTTCTATAAGTGTCTGACGTGCAGAGGCTGTAAATTATGCCATAACACACCAAAGTCTTATAAACAAATAATATCAGCAACAACAAATGAAGAGTTTGAAATAAAGGACTTTATTGACTGCAACTCAAGTTACGTAATATACATGCTACAGTGTCCATGTAATAAACAATACATAGGGAGGACAACACGTAAATTGAAATGAAGAATTGCTGAACACGTAAAGAATATAGAAAGAGGTTTTGTTCAACACAGTGTATCAAAACACTTTAAGGAATACCATGGTCAAAACCCAAATGGTCTGCAATTTGTTGGAATAGACAAAATTCATCCCAATTGGAGGGGTGGGAACCAGGTCATAAAAA
This sequence comes from Ascaphus truei, assembly GCF_040206685.1. Lineage (NCBI taxonomy): Eukaryota > Metazoa > Chordata > Amphibia > Anura > Ascaphidae > Ascaphus > Ascaphus truei. The sequence goes on from NW_027456945.1 coordinate 187,671, forward strand.
TATCCAGACAAGAAACCTTCTGGATTTATACCCTAAAAACGTTAGCACCATTGGGTATGAATATCGACATTGACCTGGGGTCCTTCCTGAGAGAGTAATATTAATACTCTACTCGACATACCTCTATATTCTCTGTATTGTATTCCATCGAGTGTTCTTGTCCATATTCTATCTTCCCCTATGTAGGCCTGTAAGATGCCTCCCAAAATCTTTTGATTTGCCGTACAAACCTCAGACTGTCAGCCTCTGCCTAGATAAGGAAGATAAGCCAAATTCTCTATCTAGTTTGAGTGCTCTGAAGTAGGAAGAATGTAATTATTTTTCAATGGCCTTTGGTGTTCTTGTTTACTGTAGATGCCGCTCTTCTTTCTTGACTTTAACTCATTTAGCTTATAGGAAGATCATGCAATAGGTTGCTCATCCATCTTGTCCCCTCTGGAAACATTTAAGTTTAATATCAGTGTGTAGCAATATATATTTTTTTCCCATTTTGATTGTGGGTTGTATAACCATTGAAACCATGTAATCCATGCCATTAGTACCACTATGATGTTCCTCATGATAGAGTGGAATATATAGTGTAATCACTCTCTACTGTGCCCCATGTAACAATCAGGAACACCAACAGTATAGATCTAGAAGGGTTTACTAATTAATGATTACTATGTTAATCATATAAGCAATCTTTATTATGTTCGCGATGTTCAATACTGTATTAATTAAGCTTTCTCATGACCTAAAAATGTTCTCCATAAGGTTTAGAAAATTGTAATATGTATTATCTCCAATATGAAATGTGCCCATTTATAGCATGTATTTTGGGTTTGTTATTTATCAAAGATAACAGCCCCTAAATTACTCATCTGTATTCAAGTCTCTTTTTTACTTAGTTATATATAGATCTGTGTATATCCTAATCTATTAACCCCTGACTCAATATCTCTCCTCTGTATATATAGTCTAAATCTAATATTTAGTAATACTCATGTTATCCGATTTAACTAATTTTCTGGTCCCTTCATTATTCATTATAAATTAAGGTAAGTAAAAGGTAGAAAAACGGCGGTCACTGCTCCTCTGGAAAAAACTCTCCAACCAGGCGTATAAAACGAAAAAAACTTTATTACATCAAAAAGAAAATCCACATGTCTAAGACACTCTGACGCGTTTCGTTCTGGGAACAGAACTTTATCAAAGAGTGCCTTCCACTCCGTAATCCCACCCATAAGTAGGCCGTACTGGATGCTCACTGGCTGAACAGCATCACGTGTAATCACTCCCACCAATGAACTAAGTACCAATAGAATTTGAGTCAGATCGGCATACATAGGGGGGGGTAGGGAAGCGCTAACAATAAACAGATAATGCGACAATATAGACTTATTGCAATTACAATAAATCACAAAATCGAAACATACTAATAATTAACAAACGGAGTTAAAAGCAAGCAAATATGTGGACCCTAAAGAGCAGTAGCTACAATGGGTATCCTACCTGGACACAGATTGTGGTTGAATGTCATAATATTTTTAACAACAGCTAATTCAACCACGAAGATCTTCATGATTATATTAAAGAAGTAAAATAAACTTCTAGTGTGCCCAAGACTACCATACCACGTAACATCTACACTAAATACATAATTAATTACTATCTATACTACGTCATTAAAACAGGTTGGACCATGGACAGAACATAATGACTGGCTCAGATCCTAATGAGATATGTGGAAACCTATATATAACCAATACATAACCAGAGAATGTTGTTATAAACATCATACATGAGCTTCCCACTCCTATAACTATTCCTTTAAGTATCCCCATAATAGGGGTCTAAAGTGTATCACTCAGAGGAAGGCTAGGTAGTTAAGAAATGTTTTAGCTCCCAATCTATATTTATACCAGAGGGATAAAGCGTACTTAAGGTGTGGATCCAAAACATCTCTTGTCTATTCAATCTATTAACCCTATCGCCTCCTCTTGGGTGACATGGTACATGTTCGATCGCTGAGAATGTAAAATTCGCTATACCTCCCCTGGGACAAAGGCTGAAATGTCTGGAAACTGGATGACCACTATCACATTTTTTAATAAGCCTCACGTGTTCTGCTATTCTTGTCTTTAAAGGTCTGGTGGTCCGACCCACATAAGACTTTTTACAACCACATGATAGCATGTAAATCACAAAGCTACTGTTGCAGTTAATGAAGCTAGTGATCTTAAACTTCTTATTGTTAGAGTTACACATAATGGTTTTTGTGGGCTGAGCATAGCAGCACATTGAACAATGGCCACATGTGAAGAACCCTTGGGGTATGTTTTGAATCTTATAATTAGAGCGGGAGTCAAAGAGACTGGGTGATAAAAGTGTCCCTAGCGTTTTTGCTTTACGATAACTGAATCTTGGTCTATTTTTTGTAATATCTGAAATATCTCTATCTAGGCTTATTGTTGCCCAATGTTTGTTGATTATATCACGGATGGACTTTGATTGCTTACTGTATGTTGTCACAAAGATAGGGCACCCATCATGGATAGATGTATTGGACTTAGTGTGCCGCATTTTATTTATATTTTTGTGTAAAAGTTTAGTCCTATCCATTGAATCAGCATATTCAAATGCAGTATTAATAATCTCTTCAGTGTAACCTCTAGCCTTAAATCTTGCTGCCATTTCACCAGATTGTTTGATGAATGTGTCGTTACTAGAACAGAGTCTTTTAAGCCTAATAAATTGGGCTTTCGGTATACTATTTAGAAGAGAACGTGGATGGCTACTATTGGCCCTGAGCAACGTGTTCCTGGAATTTGCCTTTCTGAAAATCTCGGTTTGGATGGTCATGTCGTTATCAATATAAAGCAGTAGGTCAAGGTAATTTATATGATGTATATTGTGTTCAAAAGTGAAATTAATGTTTAAATTATTTTGATTTAGTCTATTAATAAAAGTAAGCAATGAAACCTCATCACCCTCCCAAATCATTATAAGATCATCAATAAACCTCTTAAAGAAAATAATATTAGTGCGAAATGTGTTATTAATGTGATAAATAAATTGTGCTTCCCAAAAACCCATAAATAAATTAGCGTATGAAGGTGCAAAACTCGTGCCCATTGCAGTGCCTAATAATTGTAAGTAAAAACGTGAATCAAACATAAAATAGTTATGTGTTAGTAAAAAAGTGATTGATTCCAGAAGAAAGACCCCCTGGGTGACCGAAATATCTGAAGAATCTAAAAAGTGACGTATAGCAGATAAACCGTGCTCATGTTTTATAATGGAGTACAAGGAGACCACATCTAATGTGACCCACCTGTACTCCTTTTTCCAGACCACATCCTGCAAAGCGACGATAAGTTCCGACGTGTCCTTAATGAACGATGGCAGACGGAAGACTAATGGTTGAAGGAAGCTGTCCACATACCGCGACAACCCATCTCCCAAAGATCCAATGCTCGCAACTATAGGGCGTCCTGGGGGATCTACCAGCGATTTATGGATCTTCGGGAGATGGTGGAATATCGGTATCACGGGATGTGGACAGCTCAAAAATTCAACTTCCTTATTATCGATAACACATAGTATTTTACCCAGTTCAATAACTTCCGCTAATTCTCCAAGAAAGCCAGGAGTAGGATCTCTCTTTAGTAATTGATAATGAGCCACGTTGCTCAGTTGTCTAAGTGCCTCTTGTCTGTATTGATTGGCAGAGAGTACCACTAGGGCACCTCCTTTATCTGCCTTACGTATGACTATGTCGTGATTTTTCTTTAGACAGTCTAATTGAACAGTTTCGACATAGGTAAGGTTACCTGAACTCACATGTGAATGTGAAAAGCCTTGGGCTAGTAATTTAAGATCACGTTCTACTAATCTTTCAAACGTCGTGATGAATGGGCCTCGATTAAAATTTGGGCAGAATATGGATTTCCTCTTTAAACCCGATGACTGGCCACCAAAAAATGGCTGAGAAAATGTGTTAGTAGATTCACCTTGTACCTCTAACAAGTTATGCAAATCAGATACCGTACATTGTTCCTGAAAAGTGAAATTATTCATTAATACATCTGCATCGGAAGAGACATCAGAATTCATATTCATCACAAGATTAGGTTCAGAGTCCAGGTTTGTAAAGTCAATATCACCTTTAGATATCTCACTCCTCAAATGATCAAACCGACCTCTAGAAGAAAAAAATTTTTTCAATGTTAATTTTCGTGTGAATTTTTGGAGGTCAATCACAGTTTGGAAAAGATGAAAGTCCTGGACCGGAGCAAATCCCAAGCCTTTATTCAACAATGTGAGCTGTTCATATGAAAGTTCGATACCAGATAGATTAATAACATTATTACCCGTTGTGTTCAAGTGTATTTCTTCCTCTTTGTTCTCCCTCTGCCTCCCCCGTTTCCTTTTGGATCGTCTGGTCCTCCGTAGTTTTTTGCTCCTGATGGAAGTGATGAAGTGGGTACAACAACAGATGAATTAGCAGGTCTGATATTTACTAACGAAATGGACGACCTACTATCACTCCTCGTTCTTCCCTGATTGTCCGTTATGTTCCAAAAGGAAACGGGGGAGGCAGAGGGAGAACAAAGAGGAAGAAATACACTTGAACACAACGGGTAATAATGTTATTAATCTATCTGGTATCGAACTTTCATATGAACAGCTCACATTGTTGAATAAAGGCTTGGGATTTGCTCCGGTCCAGGACTTTCATCTTTTCCAAACTGTGATTGACCTCCAAAAATTCACACGAAAATTAACATTGAAAAATTTTTTTTCTTCTAGAGGTCGGTTTGATCATTTGAGGAGTGAGATATCTAAAGGTGATATTGACTTTACAAACCTGGACTCTGAACCTAATCTTGTGATGAATATGAATTCTGATGTCTCTTCCGATGCAGATGTATTAATGAATAATTTCACTTTTCAGGAACAATGTACGGTATCTGATTTGCATAACTTGTTAGAGGTACAAGGTGAATCTACTAACACATTTTCTCAGCCATTTTTTGGTGGCCAGTCATCGGGTTTAAAGAGGAAATCCATATTCTGCCCAAATTTTAATCGAGGCCCATTCATCACGACGTTTGAAAGATTAGTAGAACGTGATCTTAAATTACTAGCCCAAGGCTTTTCACATTCACATGTGAGTTCAGGTAACCTTACCTATGTCGAAACTGTTCAATTAGACTGTCTAAAGAAAAATCACGACATAGTCATACGTAAGGCAGATAAAGGAGGTGCCCTAGTGGTACTCTCTGCCAATCAATACAGACAAGAGGCACTTAGACAACTGAGCAATGTGGCTCATTATCAATTACTAAAGAGAGATCCTACTCCTGGCTTTCTTGGAGAATTAGCGGAAGTTATTGAACTGGGTAAAATACTATGTGTTATCGATAATAAGGAAGTTGAATTTTTGAGCTGTCCACATCCCGTGATACCGATATTCCACCATCTCCCGAAGATCCATAAATCGCTGGTAGATCCCCCGGGACGCCCTATAGTTGCGAGCATTGGATCTTTGGGAGATGGGTTGTCGCGGTATGTGGACAGCTTCCTTCAACCATTAGTCTTCCATCTGCCATCGTTCATTAAGGACACGTCGGAACTTATCGTCGCTTTGCAGGATGTGGTCTGGAAAAAGGAGTACAGGTGGGTCACATTAGATGTGGTCTCCTTGTACTCCATTATAAAACATGAGCACGGTTTATCTGCTATACGTCACTTTTTAGATTCTTCAGATATTTCGGTCACCCAGGGGGTCTTTCTTCTGGAATCAATCACTTTTTTACTAACACATAACTATTTTATGTTTGATTCACGTTTTTACTTACAATTATTAGGCACTGCAATGGGCACGAGTTTTGCACCTTCATACGCTAATTTATTTATGGGTTTTTGGGAAGCACAATTTATTTATCACATTAATAACACATTTCGCACTAATATTATTTTCTTTAAGAGGTTTATTGATGATCTTATAATGATTTGGGAGGGTGATGAGGTTTCATTGCTTACTTTTATTAATAGACTAAATCAAAATAATTTAAACATTAATTTCACTTTTGAACACAATATACATCATATAAATTACCTTGACCTACTGCTTTATATTGATAACGACATGACCATCCAAACCGAGATTTTCAGAAAGGCAAATTCCAGGAACACGTTGCTCAGGGCCAATAGTAGCCATCCACGTTCTCTTCTAAATAGTATACCGAAAGCCCAATTTATTAGGCTTAAAAGACTCTGTTCTAGTAACGACACATTCATCAAACAATCTGGTGAAATGGCAGCAAGATTTAAGGCTAGAGGTTACACTGAAGAGATTATTAATACTGCATTTGAATATGCTGATTCAATGGATAGGACTAAACTTTTACACAAAAATATAAATAAAATGCGGCACACTAAGTCCAATACATCTATCCATGATGGGTGCCCTATCTTTGTGACAACATACAGTAAGCAATCAAAGTCCATCCGTGATATAATCAACAAACATTGGGCAACAATAAGCCTAGATAGAGATATTTCAGATATTACAAAAAATAGACCAAGATTCAGTTATCGTAAAGCAAAAACGCTAGGGACACTTTTATCACCCAGTCTCTTTGACTCCCGCTCTAATTATAAGATTCAAAACATACCCCAAGGGTTCTTCACATGTGGCCATTGTTCAATGTGCTGCTATGCTCAGCCCACAAAAACCATTATGTGTAACTCTAACAATAAGAAGTTTAAGATCACTAGCTTCATTAACTGCAACAGTAGCTTTGTGATTTACATGCTATCATGTGGTTGTAAAAAGTCTTATGTGGGTCGGACCACCAGACCTTTAAAGACAAGAATAGCAGAACACGTGAGGCTTATTAAAAAATGTGATAGTGGTCATCCAGTTTCCAGACATTTCAGCCTTTGTCCCAGGGGAGGTATAGCGAATTTTACATTCTCAGCGATCGAACATGTACCATGTCACCCAAGAGGAGGCGATAGGGTTAATAGATTGAATAGACAAGAGATGTTTTGGATCCACACCTTAAGTACGCTTTATCCCTCTGGTATAAATATAGATTGGGAGCTAAAACATTTCTTAACTACCTAGCCTTCCTCTGAGTGATACACTTTAGACCCCTATTATGGGGATACTTAAAGGAATAGTTATAGGAGTGGGAAGCTCATGTATGATGTTTATAACAACATTCTCTGGTTATGTATTGGTTATATATAGGTTTCCACATATCTCATTAGGATCTGAGCCAGTCATTATGTTCTGTCCATGGTCCAACCTGTTTTAATGACGTAGTATAGATAG
>NW_027456945.1:200000-231718 GCF_040206685.1 Ascaphus truei
AGAGAGAATGTGTGTGTGCAGGACACCAGAGGTAACCCCCCAGTCAGTCACCCCCCCTCCACCAGTCAGTCACCCCACCCCCCACTCAGTCAGTCACCCCCACCCAGTCACCCCACCCAGTCAGTCACCCCACCCAGTCAGTCACCCCACCCCCCCACATAGTCACCCCACCCCCCACCCAGTCAGTCAAAAGTCCCCCAGTCAGTCATAGTGTCAGTCATACCACCCCCCCACCCAGTCAATCATCCCACCCAGTCAGTCATCCCACCCCCTCACCAAGTCAGTCATCCCACCCCACCCCAGTCAGTCACCCCACCCCCCCACCCACCCCAGTCACCCACCCAGTCACCCACACAGTCAGTCACCCAGTCAGTCAAAGTCACACAGTCACCCCACCCCCCACCCCATCACCCAGTCAGTCAAAAGTCACCCAGTCAGTCAAAGTCAGTCATCCCACCCCCCCCAGTCAGTTGCCCCCCGTCAGTCAGTTACCCCCCGTCTCTCCCCCTTCTCCGTCTCTCCCCCTTCTCCGTCTCTCCCCTCTCCGTCTCTCCCCTCTCCGTCTCTCTCCCCTCTCCGTCTCTCTCCCCTCTCCGTCTCTCTCCCCTCTCCGTCTCTCCCCCTTCTCCGTCTCTCTCCCCCTTCTCCGTCTCTCTCCCCTCTCTGTCTCTCCCCCTTCTCTGTCTCTCTCCCCTCTCTGTCTCTCCCCATCTCTCTGTCTCTCCCCCCACTCTGTCTCTCCCCCCCTCTCTCTCTCCCCATCTCTCTGTCTCTCCCCCCCTCTCTGTCTCTCCCCCCCCTCTGTCTCTCCTCCCCTCTCTGTCTCTCTCTCCCCCCTCTCTGTCTCTCCTCCCCTCTCTCTGTCTCTCCCCTCTCTGTCTCTCTCCCCTCTCTGTCTCTCTCCCCTCTCTGTCTCTCTCCCCTCTCTGTCTCTCTCCCCTCTCTGTCTCTCTCCCCTCTTTGTCTCTCTGTCTCTCTCCCCTCTCTGTCTCTGTCTCACACTCTCTCTGTCTCACACTCTCGATCTGGATATCTTATTTACCCTGTATATCTTAACTGCCCTATACTACACCGAAATAACCTATACTGCTTTCTTCCAGATCTGATTCAAGCTTCACACGGGAGACATCGGAATCCCCCCTAACCCAGAAGACAGGTAGGGAGCATCTCTCCTCCAATGTATAACATTGCGGGAATGAGGTACCTGGACATTGAGGGTCTGCGGATCAGGTAAGATCCCAGGCGGGATTGCTGCTTTAAATATTGTGAAGCGGGGGCATCCAGACACTGGTTAAGGGGTTCAGGAAACTAGTCATTCACATCAGGCTTTTTTTTTCTAGATCCGACATTTATACACACATACACACACTCAATCACACACACACACACACACACACACACACACACACACACACACACACACACACACACACACACACACACACACGTAACAAGGACCAATTGTAGTATAATGTAATACAATAAATAAACTTATGTCAAAAACGAATGTTCTTACTAGGTATTTATTCAATTTATTTTATTTATGTATTTTTTAAAAAGCGGGGGCGGGACTAGGGGGGGGGGTTGGGGGCGGGACTAGGTGGCGAGTAGATTTTTTGGTTCGGCGAGTAGATTTTTGGGTGATTTGTCAAGCACTGTATATATATATATATATATATATATATATATATATATATATATATATATATATATATATATATATATATATATATATACATACATATATGCATACATATATAAGCCTGTCCCACCTATTAGCCCATAACCGTTCGTTCCGTGAGGATTTTAAATCCAGTGTGTGTTTATATATGTTCCCTATAGTTAAGTTGCGTCGGTCATTTATTTAATAAAATTTTATTATTTTTGGTTTTAATTGGTGTTTGTAGTCAGTTGGCTGGAGGTCATATACCTCCTTTTTGGTCCTAGTGATCTCACTTTGTATCCATCTCCACCATATAGATTTATGTATGGTGACTTTGAGTGCTATTATTAGGGCTTTTAGTGACTTCTTCTAGTCACTTGTCCAAGTGTTTATTTGTTATACATTCCCTAAGCACCGAGGTTTTTATCTCCCTTCACTACTAGGAGAGCGACTAGTCATTCTGTGTTTGAGTGATACATATATATACAGTACACACATATATATATATATATATATATATATATATATACATACATATATACATATATATACATACATATATACATATATATATCTTAATATATAAAATCGAATGGTTAGTGAGGTTAGTGCTATCTGCGGTGAATGTGATTGGTCCTCAGCCTCTGGCCAATCAGATTGCTGTGTGTGACGCTCATCTCTCCCTCCCGGCGCTCATCTCTCCCCTTCCTCCGGTCACGTCTCCCTCCCTCCGCTCACCTCTCCCGGCGCTCCGCTCAGCAGCGGACCCCCTTCCTCCCTCGCGCGCCCGGCGGTCATCTCTCCCGAGTCCCCTCCCGGCGCTCATCTCTCCCCTTCCTCCGGTCACGTCTCCCTCCCTCCGCTCACCTCTCCCGGCGCTCCGCTCAGCAGCGGACCCCCTTCCTCCCTCGCGCGCCGAGGGGAACAGGCAGCGGACCCCCTTCCTCCCTCGCGCGCCGCGGGGAACAGGAAGCGGACCCCCTTCCTCCCTCGGCCGCCGCGGGGAACAGGCAGCGGACCCCCTTCCTCCCTCCGGCGCCGAGTGAGAAGATGGCGGCGGCCGGAAGTAGAGGTAGGTGTCGCTGTAGGTGACGTGTGTGTGTGTGTGTGTACACTGTGTTTGTGTGTCGCCCCCCCTGCCTTTCACGCCCCCCCCCCCGCCTTTCACGCCCCCCCCTGCCTTTCACGCCCCCCCCTGCCTTTCACGCCCCCCCTGCCTTTCACGCCCCCCCTGCCTTTCACGCCCCCCCTGCCTTTCACGCCCCCCCTGCCTTTCACGCCCCCCCCTGCCTTTCACGCCCCCCCCTGCCTTTCACGCCCCCCCCTGCCTTTCACACACCCCCTGCCTTTCACGCCCCCCCCTGCCTTTCACGCCCCCCCCTGCCTTTCACGCCCCCCCCTCACGGCCTCTGGGCAACGCCGGGTATATCAGCTAGTATATATATATATATATATATATATATATATATATATACAGTGTTCGACAAACCTATACATTTGCTCGCCCCGGGCGAGTGGATTTAACCCCTGGGCGAGTAAATATTGGCCCAAGCAGCACACGTTTGGTACTAGGTGGCGAGTAGATTTTTTTGTGTGGCGAGTAGATTTTTTGGTGATTTGTCAACCACTGTGTATATATATATATATATATATATATATATATATATATATATTGTGACAAACGCCCCTCTTTTGTAGTGCTGACGTCTGTCTGGGTTCTTCCCGACACAGTCTTCTAGGGTTATTTAATACAAAAACAGGATCATGCAAAGTATTAAGCTGCTTAACTCAGGCTTCTGCCTGCTTTATTTTCATCCAAGTAAGGTACTGCAGCTTTAACATGTGTAGGTTAGAGGTACTCAGATACTTTCATTCAGCAGTTCACTCATTTCATTGTTACAGTATTTCCCACACTGTTATTTCAAGTAAAAAGAAACCAAATTATATAAACAAAATCCTATCCCTTTCAGGGATCTAACTACACATAGAATCAGTCTCTCTAACAGCTGCTGGCCAACTAACCTGGTTCCCCAGCTTAAAACAATGCTCTCTCATTTAGGGTCACTTAGATACAGCACAGTCTTTTAGCAACAGCAGTAAACATTTGTTTGGTCTTATCTGTTCGTGGTGGGAACTCGGTCCCGTGTCCAGGCAAATCCTCTGGTACTGTGATACGTGGAGGGGCCGTCAACCCCGATACTGGATGCAGGGGAGCAGCGATACCCCCAGCCTCCAGGCTCCAAGGAGAGAGAGTCAAATGCAAAACCTCTCTGCTCTAAATACCTGTGCATGTGATTAGAAGAGCAGGTGAGGGAGAACTAGAGCCATTGTAATCTGTGGTCTGGATTTTCCATCCAGCTGCCTGAGTTAATGGGAAGCTGTGGAACGGATCATTTTTAGCTATTCCTGCACTTTCTGCTCTAAAATGGGGCAGAAAGCTGCCTAACATCTTTGGACTATGTCACAATATATATATATATATATATATATATATATATATATATATATATATATATATATATACAGATGAAGTCCTAGTTCCAGGACGAAACTAGTAGGGAGGAGGCTCTAAGACAAACTTTCAGCATCCCTATCCAACATCACATGCCAGCAGAGCCCCCTGCTCATTACTGGACAATATATCCAAATTTCGGCCAAAATCTCGGCGAAGTGACGTCAGCGGGCTAGTCTCGCGAGACCAGAGGATCAACCAGGAAGTCACGGAGAAGGGCTGCAGGCAGAGGAGAACCAGCATGGCGTTTCTTGGCGTTCCACGTGAAGGGTCCATACAGCAACTCCAGGCAGCAGGACGGAGAGGATTATAATATCCTACATGCTTGTTTACATCTGCTACTTTGTAAGTAGCGATCTACTTTTGCGCATATATTTTAACTAAACGTACTTCACTATATTTTGTTTCTCTTCATTTATTTCAGAATCATTGGCAAACCATACCCCCATTCTACTTATGCTCAAATTTATTATACAGTTAACAATCATTTGCGCCGTTGTTTCCCCCCTTTCTATATATATATATATATATATATAGTAAAATATTTCATTAGTATTCTCGTGAGTTAGGGTTTTTTAGCTAAACCCTTTGGCCAAAGCGTTATAAGCCTGCTGCCACATCACGGCATGACCAGTAAAACAGGTTCTAACGCTAAACTGTGACAATTCTCATTTACCTCTGCTGGAGGGAGAATGACCGCAGTGGGTCTGTCCAACACAGAAACATGAAAAAACCTTCTACTTTAAAAAGTGGGGTGGGGTGAGCTTAAACCCTGGGAGGGGACACTAACCTTTTTTTTTTTCCAACTTAAAATTTTATTGGGTTTTACAAAGCAAATAATGTGACACATTCCATTGTTCGGTATCGCAGTACCCACAGTTTTCATCCTTGACCAACTACATTTAATCACAAGACTTGACAAACCTGACCTACATGACTCGGACTGGACAACAACAGGGACACACAAAAGGGGAAGGGGGGGGCAGAGTGGGACGGCCTTGAACTGGCAACATGAGTGTTGCATCCTCGACTGCTCTGATTCTAATGGAATCTTCTTATAGTTAGCGGCGTAGCAACTCGGTCTTCCTAGCCTATGGTGTATCCTACCTGTCTTCTAACGAAAGTGCATGAGTCTCACCCCGTCACCGGAGAACGCATTCAGCGCTATTAATGCAGGATCGTGCCGGCATCTACCCCTGGGATATCTATCTGTGCAATCCACGGGGCCCATACTTTGAGGAAATTTGAGCCAGAGTCCTTGACCCAACTGGTCAGCTGTTCCATCTGGCAAACGTGCCAAATTCTATTCCGAATTCTGGGGATAATTGGAATTTCATCTTATTTCCATACTGCCGCGATCTCGCATTGGGTGGCGGTTGCGAAATGTGCAACCAGCTTGTGTGCCGCTTTTGGAAATCCCTGGATTCGCCTGCCCAAGAGGAACAGCCATGGATCCAGGGGGATCTCCAAGTTGAGAATCCTCATTAACCATTCCTTAATGGTTTCCCAAATCGGGACCACCCTCTGGCAAGACCACAGCATATGTTTTAGATCCGCTGATTCCCCGCACTGCTTTGGGCAGAGCGGCGAATATCCTTTAACAAATTTAGATAGTTTGAGTGGGGTATGATACCAACGCATGAGGACCTTATATGCGTTCTCCTTTAACGTGGCACAGACTGAGCTTTTGGCTGCAGCCTGTAGGATATGATCCCAGTCTTCGTCATCTAGAGTGTCTCCCCTAAATCTGTCTCCCATTTCCTCATGTAGTTGAGTTGGGGTTCGTCCGACTCGCCAGGTCAGATTACTTCCATGTACATCCTAGAGGTCAGTCCCCGTGTGTCCGTTCCTCTCGAACACATTTGCTCAAAATTCGTTCTTGGAGGTCGAATTGGGAATTTATTGTAAAAAGCTCTGATCTGGAGGTATCTAAATAATTCTGAGTTTGGCACCCCTTTCCCTGATTTAATTTGCTCAAATGTTTTAATAAATTTCCTCCCCTCCAGATCTTTGAGTCGTTTATAACCCGACTGAGACCAGATTAGAAAGTTTTTACTAAGCATCCCTAGAGTGAAATCCAGATTCTTGAATAAAGAGGTCATTAGGGATTGTTTGGTGGTAAGCTTATGTCTAAATTTGGAATTCCCCCATACCGCCAGAGAGTTCGCCATGGCCTGAAGCAGCGTCTTTGTCACGAGAGACTCCTGTGGCGGGTAGGATCTCGGTGGCCGGAAACAGCAGGAAGCGAAGTAGGGGTCACAAGCAGGGGTCCAAGGCAGGCGGCAGGTAGCGAAGTCAGGTAACAAGCAGGGGTCCGAGGCAGGCGGCAGGTAGCGAAGTCAGATAACAAGCAGAGGTCGGCAACGAGGAGACTGGAACAGGACAGGCGGGGCAGGACAGGTCTGGGGGCAGGGACTGAGAACAGGAACAAACAGGGACAAGCCAGCTTACCAGCAAGGGCTTTTACTGTGAACAGACTTCTATAATACAGATTACCAGATTACTCTCGGAACAGTTGAATGTCAGGATGCATGAACCCAAACGCCAGAGAATCTGTGAGCAGTAAGCTTGACTTTGCAGAGTAGGTCACAGGCTCAGCAGAGGACGCATTAGATATTCGTAGATAAACGGAAGAACATGCGCTTGTCTTCACAGCAGAAGCAGAGGAGCCAGTAGATCCTCCTGACAACCCTCCAGTTTTCGCAAGGTGTCCCTGATGGAAGGCCGACTCACGATAGCCTTCGGACAACACTCCATGTTTTGCAGGAACATAGGGATCAGCAACAACTCCGGACAACCCTCCAGGCTCTTCAGGGAAATCTTGATGGAAGGCCAACTTAATGTGTACGTCAAGTGCTGATGGGAAATCTGTGAGAGATGCATTTATCCTCATCGCAAGAGTGTTGGCATCAGCATCAAGAATATTAGGCATAGCAAGGAACTTCACCAGGGATCCGTCTAACGTCATAGCAGGGGCATCGGGAACAGATACATCAGGCTCTTCACATGCGGCAGAGGGGACATATTCACTTTCCGTGGTCTCTTTTTGTGACCAATATATCTCTTTTAGTTTTGGAATCTGGAACTTCCCAATGGATACGTTCAACTCCATTCCAGAGGCATGGACATCAGGAATGTGGGCATCAATGACGGGTGCAGACTTTTCACATGTGTAAATGGGAACATAGAATTCACCTTTTAGAATTCATGGTCTCCTTTTGTGACTGCCGTTTCGTGGTATCACCTAAATTCTCATTAAGACCAGCTATTTGATTTTTCAGCTCCTGAAGCTGTCCGTCTGCACTTCTTTTCCCACTCAATGCAGTTGTCAGTTCGGCTTCTTTGGAGTTGAGTCGCGACTCCATATCTCCCAGCTGACTCAGAGTAAAGCTTAAATATGTTTCATCTTCTTCATTTCTGATCTGCAGCTGCCGGTACTCCTCCCGGGCATTGTCCAGCTCCAGCTGCAGCCGGACCTTATCACGGGCTGTGTGGTCCAATAATTTGCAGGCATCGGCCATTTTGACCTCATAGCGCTGTGTCAGGCCAGCCACTTGACAGACGGAAACCTTCTCTCTCTCCTCCTTTTTGGCAAGCTGTGTCTTGAGCTCAGCGATCTGCGCCTGCAGAGCTGTGAGCTGCTGAGATGTGTGTTCAGCTGCTAGCTTTAGCTCTTCCTCCAGCGAGGCTCTGGTTATGCTCAGTGTGGCCTTCAGCTCCTCATGCTGTTCTTTGGGGACACACTGGGTACTCAAATAATCTTGCAGCATCCTTATTTTGTTGGCAGTCTGGAAACTCTCGCAGCTGACTCTGCAGCATATTTTCTGCTTGTGTGCGCCGCTCCAGGGAGACACGTTCTTCTTGCAGCACTCTCTCTGCATTCTGCAGTGCTGTCTGCACGTCTAACTTTTCCTGGGCCAACTGTTTCTTCTCCTCTCCTAATTCATGGAGTTTCTTATCTCCTTCACTGACTTGGACATAGAGATTCTTGCACTCTTGGGTTACAGTTTCAAAACTGATATTTAACCCTTCGAAGATTTCTCTCATAGAACGTATCTCTGTTGTCAAGTAGCATCTCTCCTCCCGATCGACTTCCATCTCTTTTTTGAAGTAGCAAATATCCTCATGGGAGACTTTAAGCTCTGTATTAAGACTGTCAATTTCCTTCATAGAGATTTCCAGGAATTCGTTACTTTTAGAAGCATGGCGCCGATTCTCAGCAGAATCAGCATATGCCTTCTCCAGCTCACCTGACATGACATCCAGGTCACTCTCCAACTGGTGCTTTTCTTTTTCCTGGAGAACACACTTAGCAATTGCTGAGGATAGACCGCTCTGTAGTGCAGCCTTAGCTTCTTGCTCTTTATCTAAACGTCCATGAAGACAATCAATCTCTTTTCGTGCAGCTTGAAGCGTCTGAGTAGGAGCATCTTTCTTCTCGTCCACTATTCTTGGGATACGTCTGTGAGTTGCCTTAAGCTGCAGCATATCTCTTTCATCAAATGCAGACTCTGAGGTTAAATTTTCATTCTTAATTCCTTCTGCAACTTCCACAGTAACGCCTCCCTTCTTTTTCTTCTTCTTCCTTGCTTTGAGAAGTTCTGAAGAATCAGTGGTACTGTGTTCACATTTACTGCTCAAGACTGTTTGAGTGGGAGCCATAATTAAACCACACTTCCCAAGAAACCAGTAAAAAGGAAATGTGTTTTTAAAACAGAAGCATTAGAATGAACAACAGGAATATTAGACACAGCGAGACACAAGATAGGAGAGCTGACCCTTTGAGACTTTAACATCAGTCACAGAGATTATAAATGCAAGGAAAAAACATAGACAGAGAAACCTGCAGTTATATCTGAATCTTTAGGCATCAGGCGTAGGGATATCATATAGACAAAGAAAACCTGCAGTTACATCTAAATCTTTAGGCATCAGGCGTAGGGATATCATACAGACAGAGAAAACCTGCACTTACATCTAAATCTTTTGGCATTAGGTGTAGGGATATCATATAGACAAAGAAAACCTGCAGTTACATCTAAATCTTTAGGCATCAGGCGTAGGGATATCATACAGACAGAGAAAACCTGCAGTTACATCTAAATCTTTAGGCATCAGGCGTAGGGATATCATACAGACAGAGAAAACCTGCAGTTACATCTAAATCTTTATGCATCAGGCGTAGGGATATCATATAGACAAAGAAAACCTGCAGTTGAATCTGAAACTTTTGATATCAGGCATAGAAATATCATAGACAGCAGGAAACTAATACAGAGAAAACTTGTAGTTAGATCTGAAACTTTTGACATAGGAATATCAGACAGAGAACCCTGCAGTCAAATCTGAAACCTTTGATATCAGGCGTAGGGATATCATATGTTGCAGAGAAACAAACTTTAGGGGAACTTGCAGGTAAACCTGAAACCTTAGGACCAATCATATGAAAAACTACAGATTGCAGGAAAAATCACAGTATGCAGCAACAAAATAATAGAAGCACTCTTGTCTTTTGAAATGAGAACCCTGTGAACAGCAGTGGTCCAACCAGTGATGCAGAGACAAGCCTTATCCAGGAAATGAAAAGTTAGAGTCTAAAAAGGTGGCAACAGGTACTGCAAGGGTTAACCCAGGCACTGCACAAAAATAAAAATATCAAAGAAAGCTGCAATTGTCTCTGCAGCAACAGTTCTAGTCTCAGAAAAAATGTTTTTTTCGTTATGAACGCAATAATTCTTGCAGAACACTTAGCAGCAACAAAAAAAAACTTTCAAAATCCCAACTTGGATTTCCAAAAAAGAAACGAAAGTACTTATCTTCAACCATGCGGATGTGGTCTGCTGCAGCAGGCAGGAAAGGGTGCAGGCAGAAGAAGAATCTGTTCCAGCGAGATCCAGAAGTGGCCTTTACTTTCTGTCACGAGAAACTCCTGTGGCGGGTAGGATCTCGGTGGCCGGAAACAGCAGGAAGCGAAGTAGGGTTCACAAGCAGGGGTCCAAGGCAGGCGGCAGGTAGCGAAGTCATGTAACAAGCAGGGGTCCGAGGCAGGCGGCAGGTAGCGAAGTCAGGTAACAAGCAGGGGTCCGAGGCAGGCGGCAGGTAGCGAAGTCAGGTAACAAGCAGGGGTCCGAGGCAGGCGGCAGGTAGCGAAGTCAGGTAACAAGCAGAGGTCGGCAACGAGGAGACTGGAACAGGACAGGCGGGGCAGGACAGGTCTGGGGGCAGGGACTGAGAACAGGAACAAACAGGGACAAGCCAGATTACCAGCAAGGGCTTTTACTGTGAACAGACTTCTATAATACAGGTACAGGTACAAAAACAAATCAGGATTCAGAAGCATGTGCATTAGGAATCTGACTTCAAGCAAAGGCAAAACCAACAGACCGGAAGCAAGCTATAAGGACAGAGACAGGAGCAACAAGAAGACAGACAGACAGAGGAACCCAGAGCCAACAGAAGGCAGCAGCACACCCAGTGGACAAGGAAGCTATGGCTAGGCAGGAGGTCTAGGCGATCCTGACAGTCTTTATTGTGTTTCCACAACGCTTGGGAAGCCAAATTAAATCGTGCAGCTCTACTGGTGCACAGCAGTCTCTTTCCAGCGCCACCCATCTCCGCAAAGACGGGTCTGAGTGCCACTGGACAATTTGGCTCAATTGTGCTGCTTTGTAATATGCCAACAAGCAAGGTACCACTAATCCCCCTTTCATAACTGGCTGTTTTAATATGCTCTTCACAATTCACGGGCTTTTGTTGTTCCAAATAAAATTCAGTATTCGAGACTGTAATGAGAGGACATCAGCTTGTTCTAAAGGTACTGGTAGGGTCTGAAATAGATAGAGCACCCTGGGTAGGAGGTTCATTTTAATACTCTGAATTCTCCCAAACCAAAAAATGCCAAGATTCTGAGATCCTCCCTTAGAGTCCTAAACGGTTTCGGGTAATTTGCTTTATAGAGTGAATTATAATCTCTGGTAATATATACCCCAAGGTATTTGATCGAGGAGGCTTGCCATTTGAAATTTAAATTTATTTGTAATAATTTTTCTACTAGACGTGGTAGATTTATGTTGAGGGCTTCCGATTTTGGTCTGATTGATTTTGAATCCTGAAATTTGATTGAATTGTCCCAAAATCTCAAAGACACAGGGCAGGTAGGTGAGGGGTTCAGACAGTGTCAGGATCACGTCATCCGCATACAGCGCCACTTTATGAGCTTGGTCCTTTACCTTTATCCCTGAGATATCGGGGCTTAAGCAGATATGCGCTGCCAGGGGCTCGATACACAGGGCAAATAACAGCGGGGACAGGGGACACCCCTGCCTTGTCCCGCTACAGATCTTAAATTGGTCCGAGGGGAAGCCCTGGTGCCGAACCCTAGCTGTAGGACCGTTGTATAATGCCAGGATGGCCTCGAGAATCTGCCCTTCAAAGCCAAATGCTCTCAATGCCTCCCTCAGGTAGGGCCAATCTTTTCTATCGAAGGCCTTCTCCGCGTCCAGACTCAATATCATTGACGGGATATTACGTTTCTTCGCCAGATCAATCAAATCAATTATCCGCCTGGTATTGTCTGCCGCTTGCCTGCCTCCAATAAACTCCACCTGATCCGGGTTTATTAGTCTGGGAAGGACGATACCCACCCTGTTAGCTAGAAGTTTAGAGAAGATTTTAACATCGGTATTAATCAGGGAGATGGGCCGGTAGCTCTTACAGTCTGCCGGGTCCTTACCCGACTTATGGATCAGTGAGATGGAGGCTTGGAGCATTTGAGTTGGAAAGGGGGCCCCTGCGAGAATTTCATTGAATAATTTCAGAAGTTGGGGGGCTAAGGTTTTCAGGTATTTTTTATAATATAGATTTGAGAAGCCATCTGGGCCTAGCGCCCTGGCTGGCTTAAGTGCCTTTATTACCTCAGCTAATTCCTCCAAGGTAAAGTCCCCCTGTAGCGCTTCTCTCTCTCCTCTGCTCAATTTGGGTAATCGTGCCTCTTTTAAAAAAAAACTTTGAGTCTCTCTCCTGTTTGTTGTGTGTGGCTGACCTTATCTCCATCGTAGAGAGTTTCATAATATCGTTTAAATTCCTCAACGATCATTCTAGGATTGGAGGTAAGGTCCCCCCCCCCCCCCGGGTTCGAATTGATGAAATACAGTAATTTGGAAGCCTATTTCGTAGCTTATTGGCAAGTAAAGTATCTGGCTTGTTGGCTTTTTCGTAGAACTTACGCCTTGACCAGGCCAACTCCCTTTCGGCCTGGGAGGTTAGCAACAGAGTTTAATTCTAGTGTCTGATATCTCCTTGAGGATATCATCCTGTTTATTGGCGATGTGCGCCTCTGAGAGTTGTGCCAGACTCTCCCTCAGCTCTTTTATCTTTGTCTCCTTCTCTCTTTTTTCTGGCGGCCAGATTCATCAAAATCCCTCTCATGGTCGCCTTATGGGCCTCCCATAGTGTTGAATGTGAGGAAACACTTCCCTCATTGATTTCGAAATATTCTTTCAGTGTATCCCCTATCTCCCGCTTGGTTATCGGGTTTTTCAATAGGAGCTCGTTTAGTTTCCAGTTCGCTCCGGGTCTGTCCAGCGAACTCAGTGTGCACCGCAGCTCTATTGGTGCGTGGTCTGACCAAGAGATGTCATGAATTCCTGTGCGGGAGACCACTGGGACCCCTCTGTTCGATATCAGGAAGTAATCTATCCTGCTGTATCTGTTATGGGGGTGGGAGAAGAAGGTATATTCTCTCGCTATAGGGTGCTGCTCCCACCAGATATCCACTAATTGGCAATCCCTCATCCCCTGGTTGATTGTTAGTATGTCCTGTTTCTGAGGTTGGTTAGTCCCCGTGCATCTGTCCAGGTCTGGGTCTAGCGTTCTATTAAAGTCCCCCGCTAACAGGATATTGCCTTGTGCTTTGCTGTGTAACAAGTTAAAAGAATTGTGCAAAGAACTCTGAGGTGTGTTCGCAGGGAGCGTATACAGACGCCAGCGTTAGCAGTTGACCTTGGATGGTCCCTATTATTATAATGTATCTGCCATATTTAGTTGTTTAGGTCTTGGCTACCTGTAGTGAGTTTACTCCCCACAGTAACTGTCAGCATGGGGGTTTAATACACTTAAAGCAAGACAGAGCTGCACATTTCCAACAGGGGTTAGGCAGAATAGTTGCAGCTGACTTGCCAGTTAGCAGAGTCTTTCAAGCAAAGTTACAGAACGCCATCTGCATAATCTGATTAGGCATATTATTCAGGAAAGTACTCTGTGCACATATAGATTCATGCTTCCAGCTGGAAATCAGCCAGCAAGGATACTTACCCCAGCATCTGTGGAACTCTGAGTCTATTCTCCAAAGCAACTGTTAGCATGGGTTTACACAAGGGTCCACTGTAAGTAAGACAGAGCTGCACACTCCTAACAGGGGTTAGGCAGAATAGCTGCAGCTGACTCACCCCAGCATCTGTGGAACTCTGAGTTTACTCCCCACAGTAACTGTCAGCATGGGGGTTTAACACACTGAAAGCAAGACAGAGCTGCACATTCCCAACAGGGGTTGGGCAGAATAGCTGCAGCTGACTTGCCAATTAGCGGAGTCTTTCAAGCAAAGCTACAGACCATTACCCTCCTATTATGCATCTTACTCTGCTGCTCCAGGCTATATCAAATAGCACTTGAAATTAATCCGCCTCCGTGTACACCACATTCCTCTTTTGGCCAGGGGGAATGTAACTACTCATCTATTAGCACATCTGACACTGCCATCAGCGGTCTAAATCAATGGTAGCCACCTGCTACAGCTGGCACTATTCCAGCTATTAGACACAAGTTGACAACACTCTGAGTCATTAGACAGTGTCCATTGATTTTTTAATTCCACTACATGCACCAATATTTTAACATTTATTTCAATAAAGATATATTTTTAAATCAACTATACACTTCCCACTACAGATAATAGAGTGCTACTTAAAACTGAGTTCTTTCTCTTCTGGTTCATTAATAAATACATTCTCAGTCCAGCACCTTATCTACCATATACTACAATTCAGCTTGAGCAGAGGTTTCTTTACCTTTCCTACCCCTCCCCCTCCTTTCCCACAGTATACTTGTAGTGTCAGCCGATTGTGTATGAGAATTGCCACCCCTCTTTTTTTAACATGCGCCGAGGCCAGGTGATGTGTCCGGTAATGTTGGTCTAAGTATTTAGGATGGTTATGTTGGGAAAAATGAGTCTCTTGCAGGCAGACTATATCCGCCTTTTTGCGGATGTAATCCCTGAAGGCGATTTTTCTTTTTATAAGGTTATTGAAGCCTTTCACGTGTGAGATGATTGTTATTTCCTTACCCATTGGTTGGTGTGTGTGAGCTGCAGCCGCCGTGTACCTGACCTGTTTGTCTATGGATGTCCTTGTCGTGAGGAGGCTCCAACCTCTGTCGTTCTGTTCGTGCGTTCTTAGTTTGGGTGGGGTAAGGGCTGGGGGGATACATAAGGAAAAACTGGGAGAGACAAAAACACAAACCACAGTGTTATTACATTTATACTGTCCTCGGATCCTTGGCCCAGCCAACTGGGAACCGAGTCCATCGCCTTTGGGTGCCAGAGGGTCAGGGCGGGGCACCACTCTCCTCGAACCGCTCCCACCCTCCCCCCCCAAAGGACTTCGCCAGAGCCAAGTGTATGAGCATCACCTTACTCAGGCTCAAGGTCCATGCGGGCTGCTGGGCAGGTCTCTGTCCTGATACCCCTGCCCTGCCTTTCCTGTGAACATAACTGAACAAACCTTTGTTAACCGTAGCGCTACTTCTCTGCTAATTCTATGCGAAACTTAACCATCCCCTTAACTTCTGGTATTGCTTGCCTCTTCTTCCCGTGAACTACGACTTAGAGCCCCCCCCCCAGGGCTTAATGAAAATACTGGCGTCCTCACCCATTCGCGCCCCTCTCTCTTTCTTGGTTTAGGTTAACCGTTTTCTTTTTCCTTTTCGGCTGCTCTACTCCCCCTCCTGCCACCCACCTGCCGCTCTTTCTATTCTCTCTTCTTTGTACCTCCGTCCCGTGCTCCTCTCTGCGTGCTACTCCCCGTCCCTACCTACTGCTCTCTTTCTCATCACTTGCTGTCTTTACCCGTCCGCCTCCGATCACATGTCTACTCCCACCTCCCTAGTATCCCCTCTACTCCTACCTCTCCCACCTCTTCCGCCATCCGCTCTCCGTCCCCTCTACCTCCTTCATAACTTCCCCCTTCCTTCTCCTACCTTCCTAGCCCAACTCATCTTCCTACACCTCACTTCCTCGCACCTTCTATGTAACTTCCCCCGCACAGTCTACTCCTACCCTTCCTTTCCCTCCTTACCCCCTTCTCCTCCTCTTAACCCTGTCATCTACCTCGAACTCTCCTCTCCCCTCACCTATCAGCCTATTTCCTGTCTCTCTCTACTACCGTCTCGCCTCCCTCTCCTCTGACTGTAGAGTGCCCACAACTATACCTTGCCTTACCTTCCTCCCCTCCCGTTCATTACAGCTTTTTGCTGTATGTGGCTCCCCGCGGGGAGTGTGGAGCCACTACTGCGACTGCCCTTTTGGTCCCCCCTTCTTTGCCTCTCCGCTGTGTCCCCGGCTGCCGTGCGCATCTTTCGTGCTCCTCAGCCGCCGGAAATGAGGTACCTCTCTTCCGGAACTGCCACCTCCAAGATGGCCGCTCCTGCTCCGCCCTCTGACGTCACCGGAAGTCCGGTCACCGCCATTTTGGATCTCGTTTCACGCCCGACGGCAGGGACGCGCACGCTCCCCACCTCCGCTCCTTGGATATCCGGGGTTTGCGTTTCAGCATGTGGCTCCTTCAGCCTCGTGGCAGCCGCCATTTTCGGATCTGGGGCCCCAGGTAAGTTCCCTTCTGCCATACCGCATCTAGGTGGGCGAGCCGTTCCTCTTCACCTTTCTCCGCTGTGGGGGTTCGTCTGCTCTCAGCTTAGTGGCAACTTTAAACATTTATTACGGGGTATAACTTGGAGAATTGGGAGAATGTGGGCCTAATGGCACCACAACCATCCACCCTCCCCCTCAGTCCTTGTCTTTGGATGCGCCCGGTCGGGGAGAGCATCCCGCTGTAGTCCAGGTGGGGTCTGGGGTCTCCACCGCTTCGTTCACCGTGACGGGGTTGTTCTTCAGACCCAGCTTCTGTAAGAAGGCGTCCCCTTCCTCCAGCTCCCGCATAGAGACTGGCCTCTCATTCCGGACCACTAGCAGACTGAATGGGAAGGTCCAGCGGTACCGGACGGCCTAATCGTGTAGGATCCTTGTAATAGGGAGGAGGTTCCTTCGTCTTAATAGCGTAGTTGGGGACAAATCTTGGACAATTAGGAGTCGAGCTCCTTCAAAGTCAATTGCTGGGCTGGCTCGGGTTTTGTGTAGCACCGCTTCCCTAGTGCCATAATAATGCAGCCGCACTATTATATCCCGTGCTTGTTCTGATTGAAGGGGCCTCAACCGTAACGCCCGATGGCAGTGATCCATTTCCAGCATTTTCCTCGGTATCTCCGGTAGCAGGGATTCCAGCCAGCGTAGCACATATCCCTCACAGTCTCCCTCTGTCTCTGGGACTCCTCTGATGCGCACGTTATTCCGCCGGTCTCTATTTTCTGCATCTTCTTGGCGGTCTCTTATCTCATTTATTTGTTGTTGGAGATCAGTAGTCTTTTTTCCCCACTTTTTTTGTGGCTTTGGTCGTGAGGTTCAGCTGCTTTCATATCTGGCCGGTCCGCTCCCCCAGGGATCCCACCTCCTTCTTTAGCTCCTTTATATCTGTTTGAAGCAGCGTTCTGAGGTCCGTATATAAACGATTAAAGTCACTGACCCTCACCGGCATCAGTTCGGGGTTGTCACTCTCCTCCTCTTTCCCGTTCTGTATCTAATCCCTGGTTTGAGAGAGGCGCCGCCATTTCAGGGTTTTCTCCTCCTAGAGCTGCCAAAGTACTCCGGTAACCCTTTTTTCTTCAGGGTTTTCGTTATCTTCTTTGACATCCTCCCGTCTTATAGTATGTGTGGTGGCTTTTCAGGGTTTTTACGCCTCCTTAAAAAGGTTTTTTTCTAATATTGTTTAGTGGCAGGGCATAGAGCTCTCAATCTAGACGACCATGCTCTTTGCCTCCCAGCATGCACCGCTCGACACTAACCTTTTTAAAGTAAAGGTTTTTTCATGTTTCTGTGTTGGACAGACGCATTGCCCAACTCTACCCTGGCCCCAGTCAGTATAAAATGATCAATAAATACAGAATGATACTAAACAGCATCAGCACTTTTAACCCACTGTTGCCATGCTGCGACAGCATAAAACACTATATACAGTATATATAGCTGTTATAATTATAACACATAGGGAGGGGAGTGGGGCAGCCAACGTCCCCTAACCTCGGTAATTTCCCTATCTGCTTCTGCTCTGTCTCTATATACTGTACCTCTCATTTTCCCGTCCAAACTCCCTAGCCACGCCCTCCCTCTGGCCTGCCCAATCACCGTCCTCTGCCCACCATCTACTCCTCAGCCAATCACCTGACACCTGTCCCACATCTGCCTGGTAACACAAAGCTCACTTTTCCGCCAAAACAGAACTAGCCCAAATCAAAACCCAGAGGTGAACGAGGGTCTTCCAGTGTCCCGTGCCCCCCACAGCTAAATACTTTTCATTCTGGGTTAGAGTTACAAATACAAAATAAAGTTGGGTTTGTGCCTCCTGGACTCTGACCATAGGTTTTGGCCTCAGATTCCCATATGAACACCTCCCTCAGCCTTGCAATGTGTTTGTGGGGAGGTAACGCCAGCGCATGTGTAACAGGAATCTCTGCCACAGAGGTGTACAAGTGTCACCATCAGTGGGAAAGGTCCCTGTGTGAGGTGGCACCTCTTGTTACATCATTACTACATATGTCATTAATAAAGGGACACTCAACCCCCTCATGTGCATTTTCAGGTCTATGTGTAACCTGTGAAATAGATGGTCAGCCCTTGCTGCTCTCTAGAGATATTAAAGGAACATGACATAGGGTATATAAAGGCGGCTGCATTAATGTCCCACACTTGGGACGTTAGTCTGTGTCTCTGTTCTCCACCTCAGTATTCAAAGGACGTCTTGGACATTTGGTCGCGGCCGTTTCGCCGCGACTCACCCCACCGCCGACCACTTTGCTGCTATGGTAAGTGCCTAAACCCCCTACCATAAAACCCATATATCCTAAGTCCCCCCGTACCCTAAATCCACCCCCACCAAAACCGCTAAATCCACTTTAATGAACCCCCTAAACAGTAATAACATTAACATTAGAAGCAACTGGTGGCGGATGGTCCGTCTGCGGCCTAACGCCGGCGGCCAGATGGTCGCGGCAAAACTATTCTGATTCAAAGTTAAGTGTGACTACATACCGCCTCAGCATAATGGGAAAAGCACATTTTATTAGAACCAACAGCATAGAAATATAAAACATTAAGAACAATATTTTTCTTTAAATAAAACTACAATAAGAATGATACAAATAACCTGCATTTAAAACGTTACAACATTTTATCCTTTTAAAATGCTTTTTCTATGCACCATAAACGAAAGTTAATTTTCATTGTGATTTAGCGCAACACAGATACACGTGTGCACTTATATGTGAGCGTCTTAGTCACTGGTTATCCCTACACATGCCTGGCTTTAGAGATAGGTCTTTCCCCCTGTGTGTGTCCTCTTGTGTTTCCTCAGGCTAATTAAATGACTAAATCCCTTCCCACATTCCCCACATACATGCGGTCTCTCCCCTGTGTGTGTCCTCTTGTGTGTGTTCAGGTTGGAAAACTGACTAAATCCCTTCCCACATTCCCCACATACATACGGTCTCTCCCCTGTGTGTGTCCTCTTGTGTTTCCTCAGGCTGGATAACTGACTAAATCCCTTCCCACATTCCCCACATACATGAGGTCTCTCCCCTGTGTGTGTCATCTTGTGTTTCCTCAGGCTAAATAAATGACTAAATCCCTTCCCACATTCCCCACATACATGCGGTCTCTCCCCTGTGTGTGTCCTCTTGTGTGTGTCCAGGTGGGATAAATCACGAAATCCCTTCCCACACTCCCCACATACATGGGGTCTCTCCCCAGTGTGTGTCCTCTTGTGTTTCCTCAGGCTGGATAAATTACTAAATCCCTTCCCACATTCCCCACATACATGCGGTCTCTCCCCTGTGTGTGTCCTTTTGTGTGAGTTCAGGTTGGAAAACTGACAAAATCCCTTCCCACATTCCCCACATACATACGGTCTCTCCCCTGTGTGTGTCCTTGTGTGTTTGTTCAGGTGGGTTAAGTCCCTAAATCCCTTCCCACATTCCCCACATACATGCGGTCTCTCCCCTGTGTGTGTCCTCTTGTGTCTCCTCAGGCTGGATACATCACTAAATCCCTTCCCACACTCCCCACATACATGGGGTCTCTCCCCAGTGTGTGTCCACTTGTGTTTCCTCAGGCTGGATACATCACTAAATCCCTTCCCACATTCCCCACATACATGCGGTCTCACCCCTGTGTGTATCCTCGTGTGTGTGTCCAGGTGGGATAAATCATGAAATCCCTTCCCACACTCCCCACATACATGGGGTCTCCCCCCAGTGTGTGTCCTCTTGTGTTTCCTCAGGCTGGATAAATCACTAAATACCTTCCCACATTCCCCACATACATTTGGTCTCTCCCCTGTGTGTGTCATCTTGTGTCTTCTCAGGGACAATAAATTACTAAATCCCTTCCCACATTCCCCACATACATGCGGTCTCTCCCCTGTGTGTGTCCTCTTGTGTGTGTCCAGGCTGGATGACACACTAAATCCCTTCCCACATTCCCCACATACATACGGTCTCTCCCCTGTGTGTGTCCTCTTGTGTATGTTCAGGTGGGATAAATAACTAAATCCCTTCCCACACTCCCCACATACATGCGGTCTCTCCCCTGTGTGTGTCCACTTGTGTTTCCTCAGGCTGGATAACTTACTAAATCCCTTCCCACATTCCGCACATACATGCGGTCTCTCCCCTGTGTGTGTCCTCTTGTGTGTGTCCAGGTGGGATAAGTCACTAAATCCCTTCCCACATTCCCCACATACATGCGGTCTCTCCCCGGTCTGTGTTCTCTTCTGTGCGTTCTGGTCTGATAACCAAGTCAGACTCTCCCCACTTTCTCCAAGATCTGTGGCAGCAGCTAATATATATCTTTTGGAATGAGAAGCAGTTACATTGTTTATTAATTGCCTTGACTGGTTGAAAGATGCATTTTCTGTCATATTTATTGGAATATTGCAAGATTGTTCTGTCCTCATCTTTTCCATATACTCATTTGGGTGTTTGAACTTCAGATGTTTGAGGAGGCAGTCCTGACTGCTAAAAGCAACCTTCCAGTGTTGGCATGGGTGGATTATTGGAGCTTGTCTTTGTACTAGACGAGACAAAAAAAATACATCATTAGAAAATTGGGTGAAATTAGGCATTAGTTATCAAAAAAAAGTGTGTGCGCGCCAAGCACACACATTTTAAGTGAAACTTCGGTGTCCTTTTTACAGAAATTGTATTTGTGATGGGGATGTTTTTATTTAAAATCCATACACAATTTCAGTGAGAAAATACATTATTTTTGGCGCAGCAACACTGATTCATTGCATGGTAATAAGGTACGTCTTTTATGGGCGGCAATATGGCATTTTTGGTTACTGTATAAGAATACAGGAAGTAAAGATATTTTGAAGGAACTCAAAGATGTTGGAATAGAATTAAATCTGTTACTTACCTCCCAGGCTGAAAAGTCATTAAGTTGGTCAAAGAGGACATTTTATGAGAAAGCAAACAAGCCAGATACCTTATCAGCAAATAAATTGAGGAACAAACGGTCGAATTATGGTATACAGGCTATCAAATTGAAGTCAGGCACAGTGACTTCGAACCACAAATGAACTGTGGAGGAATTCAAACAATATTATGAGGGTCTATATAATGGGGAAAAGGTGAGCCATAATAATAACAGCAAAAGTCAAGCTCCATTCATCTGATTTGCGTGCATCTATATGAGACCATGTGTATACATATATAGAATGTATTTATTCATTGGCAGGATATATATGGTCTATTGTTATTTACAATAGATAACACATTGGTTTATTAATACTCCATTGAGAGTCTATATGCATTTATGTAATTGTGTTAATGTTATTGTATTGTGATCGTGTGCTATTTGTATTGTTAGTGAGGCTGTGTTTATACAGGACATGACTGACAAGTGATTAGACCAATCCCGTTTGATCTTTGGCTTTGTGGGCGGTACAACCCTTTTCCAATGGTTTTCATCCCCTCAGTATTTAAAGATCTCATGTCCTGTGTCCATTATCCCCTGAAGAAGTGCGCAAGCGCACGAAACGCGTTGGGCAGTTTGTGAGAGTTTATTTCGACTAAGGCAGAGTACCCACAGGAGTGATCAAGGTACAGCTGTAGGAGAAGGGGGTTTTGGCATTTTGACCCGCCCCCAGTGACGTATTTCCGGCCACGGAGTGGCAGACAGCGTTTGGAGAGCCTGAAACCCACCCCCGGTGACGCACATCCGGTTGCGCAGCTAGGGAATGTGTTTGGAGCAACTCCTGGACGCCACGCATCCATCAGACGCCGCGGCCGTGCATCACTCACCATACACCCCTGTCTGTATTAAACGAACGTCCTGTAAGTAGGATTCCGGTTTTACCACCGGATCCGTCATCTGCCTTGTTCATTTTATATTTTTTGTGTATTAAATTAACTCTTGTATTATTTGTCAGCCTTGCTTGTGTTTGTCTAGTATTGTCTTGTCCTGTTTGTCTTATGTGTTTATACTGTAGCATTGTTGCACTATGATTTTTCTCTCTTTTCTCTCTCTTTGCATCACATGCTTCTTGTAACATCTTGCTGTGGAGCGTGAAGTGCAAGTTTGGACATTTCTGGACACTTCTTTACCATTGGACTGAACTTTTTTCCTATATGGGACTCTGTAGGCGCCGGTTTGTATTGTTGTTTCAAGTTCTGAAAGAGTTTCTAGCAGACTCACATTTAGTAAACTAGGAAAGAAAGGATCCCTTTTGTGTGGCACTAGAGAGACACCTTAAATAAAAATATTAAATCTTTATTAGGATTAACTAAAAATATAACTGTTTTGACAGCACAAATATTGAACAAAACACAGATAAAAACAATTAAAAATAAACCGAAGAGGTGTGGGTAAGTGTAGCTAATCTAACTAGTTGTGCAATGGTTTATAATATAACAGACAACTAGATAATCTGTATACTTAATATCAAGATGGTATTGACAATATAACCATCCACTATCCTGAATTAAATGACTTGCAGGATATTGCAGCAATACCTGATGGCTATTAGGTAAGTGAAGCTCGTTAATTGATGTCTAGGGTGTAGCCCGTGATGTAAGGAGGAACCCTGTAGACGGAACTCTTACCACCAAACTGCTTGTATTTACAGCTGTTTGGTCGGACTGAGTACACAGTGTGCTGCTCTGCAAAAGGCAACAGAGTAGTCACAGAGTAGATGGACAAAGGGGACATGAGCAATGGTGGGGGGCAGGGGAGCGGAGGTCTCGAGGGCAGACGGGGGGGTCCCGAGGGGGAGGGGGGGAGGGGGGGAAGGAAAGTAAGAGGCGGGAGGTAAGAAAGAATGTAGATTCTACCCGATAGCATGGAGTCACAGAGGGACGCTACGGGGCACAGAGTCCACTAAAAAGGAATAAGTCCCAGCGCTAACAGGCGGCCAGGGAAAAATTATCCCCGGGGGAGCAGCGAGGGAAGGAGCCGGTAGGGCACAAGAGTCTGCAGGTGGGGATAGCAGGAACGGAGGAAGGACAGAATTGAAGGGTTAAAGTAGTTCAGAGTTTCGGGAAGTAGTATAGAGAATGTCGAGGGTGATAGAGTAGAGTATAGAGGTTAATTAGGGTCGACACCAGGTTTGGGGAAAAAAAAAAAAAAAAAATTGCCCAAACACGACAGTAGTTCAGAGTTTAGAGGTTAGGTTTTAGCTTCGCATAACTGCCGGCGAGAGGGGGGAGTAACCACCACTCTGCCTGCAGGCATGTGCATCCACTCCAGGAGATGGGGTAAGACCCACCTTCCTGGCAAAGTCCCGGCTGTCCGTGGCTGGTCTCAAGAGCCACGGAGGTGGACCAAGGGGGAGAGAGGTCCAGGAAGAAAAGATCACAGCCGGGCATTGAACCCGAGGTCTATTAGGACCAATACGGTTCTTGTTATTTCTATATGTGATGTATATATGTTATTTTCCCTCATGTTTTTT
Source organism: Ascaphus truei (assembly GCF_040206685.1). Taxonomy (NCBI): domain Eukaryota; kingdom Metazoa; phylum Chordata; class Amphibia; order Anura; family Ascaphidae; genus Ascaphus; species Ascaphus truei. The sequence goes on from NW_027456945.1 coordinate 223,504, forward strand.
CCCCTCCCCATCCCAGCCCCAACAGGCGTCAGACGGAACCCGTTCGGAAAGGGCAAGCACGACGGCTCACAAGCCCATCAGGAGCCCAAAGACAGGGGTAAGAGTAAATACGCCTATACACTCTATCTGCACACACAACTTATCTCAATATGGCGGTAACCTTTATATCACAAAACGCCAAAGGGCTCAATAGTCCGCACAAGCGGAGAGTCGCCTTCGCGGAGTTCAGGAGGAGAGGGGCTGAGGTGGTCTTTCTCCAGGAAACACACTTCAGTTCTAGACACAGCCCTAAATTTATAGACTCACACTTCCGTCAGTTTTTCCTAGCTTCAGGGGAGGAAAAAAAGAGAGGGGTAGCTATATTAATACACAATAACACCCCATTCCAGGTCGAAAAGATCAAAAGGGACCCCGGGGGAAGGTATATCGTGCTGATAGGGCTTCTCAAACAGACCAGAATTACATTGGCATGTATCTACGCACCTAGTGAAGGACAAACAGATTTCTTTAACGCTTTCTTTCAAAAGCTGCAACAGTGGGCCGAGGGTCATATTGTATTGGGAGGGGACTTTAACACGGTACTCAACCCTAAGGTTGATCGCACGACATCCCAACAATCTATAAGGAAAGTAGGTAACACCGCACTTCTGAGGGGACTAAGACAAACTGGCCTAGTAGATATTTGGAGAGAGCAGCACCAAGGTGAACGCAGCTACTCCTTTTATTCCCATCCCCATGACAGTTACAGTAGGATTGACCACTTCTTTGTATCGGGCAGAATGGTCCCACAAATCTCCGACACAAACATACATGATATTACATGGTCGGACCATGCATCGATTGAGCTAAGATGCACTCAAATTGGATTTGTCAGGCCGGGAGCAAATTGGAAGCTAAACGAATCGATAATTAAAATCCCGTAAATACAAAAAAAAGTCAAAACCGAGATATCAGCCTACTTCAGGATAAATAGTGGCAGTGTGGATTCCCAATCTATGTTATGGGAGGCTCATAAAGCCACGATCCGTGGGGTCTTAATCAGCATAGCTGCAAGTAGAAAAAAGAAAAAGGAAGCCAAATTAACTCAGCTTTATAAAAGGTTACATGAGCTCTCTACACTACATAACCGGACAGGTAGAGAGGATACCCTGAAGGAGTTGAAGGATGTTAGGATTGAACTGAACCTCCTCCTTACCTCCAGGGCCGAGAAAGACATGAGTTGGACTCAGAGGAAGTTTTATGAGAAAGCTAACAAACCGGACACTATGCTGGCTACCAGACTCCGAAACCGGAAACCAAATTTTAATATTCAGTCTATCAAAACAAGTGGGGGCCAGTGTTCCTCAAACCCTAAAGTGATAGTGGGGGAGTTCGTGAAATTTTACGCACAGCTATACAATGGGGAGAAGGTGGTCCACAATGCTAGGACAAGTAGTAAACTACGGAAATTCCTGGCAGACGCGGCCTTGCCACAATTGACCAGATTGGAGCGAGAGGCACTACAGAGCGACTTTACGAGGGAGGAATTGGAGGCGGTAGTAAAAAACCTACAAGCGTCAAAAGCCCCGGGCCCGGATGGGTTCTCCAATCTGTACTATAAAAAATTTATTGGAGTTCTGGCTCCTCACATGCTCCAGTTATTCAATGGAGTGCTAGCAGGAGAGCCCTTTCCGGGACAGATGCTCCAGGCGTCAATTTCAGTAATTCATAAAGAGGACAACGATCCCACTAGCTGCCAGAGTTACAGGCCAATATCATTAATAAATACAGATGTTAAAATCTATTCTAAATTACTGGCCAATAGATTAAATATAATCCTGCCGAGGTTTATCCATCCGGATCAAGTTGGCTTTATTAGAAATAGACAAGCGGCCGACAACACTAGAAGGATTGTTGATATCATAGACTTTATAGGAGCCAAGGAGATCCGAAGTGTGGCCCTAAGCCTAGATGCGGAAAAGGCCTTTGACAGGATTGATTGGCCATACCTGGAGTCCACGCTTGGAGCATTTGGGTTTGGGGGTATATTCCAACAGGCAGTCAAGGCTTTGTACACGGCACCAACAGCTAGGGTGGTCCACCAAGGATACCCATCAGATCCTTTTCCAATTAAAAGCGGCACGAGGCAGGGGTGTCCGCTTTCGCCCCTGCTCTTCGCCCTATGCATCGAACCGCTCGCAGCGCAAATTCGGAACAACGCTGATATCTCTGGGGTGCAAATCCACTCCCAGGAGCACAAAGTGGCTTTGTACGCAGATGACATCATTCTAACCCTTACTAAGCCGCTCGTCTCGCTACCTAATCTGTTCGAGCTTCTAGAGCGGTTTGCCCAGATCTCAGGCTTTAAAATAAATCAATCCAAATCAGAGGCCTTAAGCCTCAACATGCCAAGAGAGATGGAGAAGCTGATAGAACTCAATTTCGGGTTTAGATGGCGTCCTTCCTCCATGAAGTACCTAGGAGTGCAGATTACAAAACAGATAAGCTCCTTATATTCGGCTACCTATCCCAAACTGCTGAGGACTCTAAAAAAAGAGCTGCAGCATTGGAAGGCATATGGTATTTCCTGGTTAGGAAGGATCTATAGCGTCAAGATGAACGTCCTTCCCCGGATTCTATATCTGTTTCAAACTCTCCCGATTCCCGTGGTAAGAGCAGACATTACAGGGCTTCAAAAATCAATATCTCAATTTATTTGGAATGGTAGAAAACCACGGATTAAAGTAAAAATGATGCAGAAAGCCAAGGAAGCTGGTGGCCTAGCGGTTCCGAGTGTTATATCCTACTACAAAGCGGCACAATTGTGCCAAATTACGCAGTGGCACGGAGATCCTGGGCTGAGGCGGTGGGTGGCGCTGGAGAGGGAGGTGTGCGCCCCGCTGGAGCTCATGGACCTGATCTGGTACCCGAGGAAACGGGTGAGGGATGTTCTCATTCCACTGACCTCTGTACGCAACTCACTCTCGGTCTGGGAGGCTTCCAAAGATAACAGCTCATTAACCTCCAAACATACTCTGATGCACCTTTATATGGTAACCCGGACTTTGCTCCTGGTCTGACAGATAAGAGCTTCCCGCTCTGGCGTAAATCGGGGGTTAGACGTTTGAAGGACCTGGAGGTTAAAGGAAAGATCAAATCCTTAGAATTATTACAGTCGGAAACAGACATTCCTAACACGGATTTTATGAAATACCTCCAGGTCAGGGCATATTATAACGCACACCCGGTGAGACCACCGCTGACGAATTTTGAGAAGCTCTGTGTGCGCGGGACAGGCACGCGGGGACTGATCTCTGCCTTGTACAGAGAGGTGGTAAATACTGACACAGACAGGACAGTCAAACCCCGTTTTATGGTTCAATGGGAAGAGGATCTCCAGGGCCAACTAGAGGACGAGGACTGGGCCGCGGTATTTAAGGCCGCGGCCACTAGCTCCATCTGCACAACATTGAAGGAGAACTCATATAAAGTATTATTACGTTGGTATCTCACCCCAGTTAGATTAGCTAAATTCAATCGGGGATCTTCCCCGCTCTGCCCCAGGCAGTGCGGGGAACAAGGGGATCTGGTTCACATGCTGTGGTCTTGCCCGAAAATAGTGCCGATCTGGACCCAGATCCGAGATTGGCTGCAGAGGATCTTCTTAGGGCTCAAAATTCAGCTGGACCCGTGGCTATTTTTATTAGGTAAACCTACGAATGAGGTATCTCGGTCGGGTAACAAGCTGATAGCACACTTTGCTACCGCTATGAGGTGTGAGACCGCAGCATTGTGGAATCAGAATGCGATTCCTTCTATAGACAAAATCAGGAACAGAATTTGGTTCATTTGCCGAATGGAGAAGTTGACGAGTTTAGTCAACGATTCGGCCGATAAATTCGAAAAAGTCTGGTCACTGTGGTTGGCCCAGACCGATATACAGGGGATGAATGAGGCCACAATATGGCTTTGATAGATGGAAGTGGGTTCTCCTTGGATGTTGGGCGGGGAGCTGCACGGGACGTTCGGACGGCAGGGATCCCCCAGGGTTGTAGTACTATCCCAACTGGAACGAAGTCGAAAAGCGGATGCGGATTTGGCTCAGGGCTCTCTGCGAGGTGGTCAAAAGCAGGGTGATAGCAGTGGCGGTGCAGGTCATCGGATCAGCAAGTGGTACGAGACTCGTCTACGCCTCTCCCTCCCTACCCCCCCTCCTTCCCCCCCCCCATCTCTCCGTAGTTGTTGTTTGTCTGTCAATGTCTTGTCCTGTGGGTCTCCCCAACGTGCGTCCGTCATTTGAAGTTTGTCCTTGCAAGTTAAGTGTATACCTGGAATAATTATCAACGTAATGTAACCCCTTGGTTGTATGCACTAAAACCAATAAAAACAAAGTTGAAAAAAAAAAAAAAAAAAAAAAAAAACGAAGAGGTGTGGGTAAGTGTAGCTAATCTTACTAGTTGTGCAGTGGTTTATAATATAACAGACAACTAGATAATCTGTACACTTAATATCAAGATGGTATTTGACAATATAACCATCCACTATCCTGAAGTAAATGACTTGCAGGATATTGCAGCAATACCTGATGGCTAGTAGGTAAGTGAAGCTCGTTAATTGATGTCTAGGGTGTAGCCTGTGATGTAAGGAGGAACCCTGTAGAGCAGGCCTGCACAACTTGTAAAACGAGAAGGGCCGAACTACTCCAAGGAAAACAGATTCAGACCGCACGGGTAAAATCATAATCATCATCATTATATCTCCCCCAGCACCTATCATCATCCTCATATCTCCTCCAGCACCCCTCATCAATCTCCCCCAGCACCCCTCATCATCCTCATTTATCTGCCCCAGCACCCCTCATCATCTTCATATATCTTCCCCAGCACCCCTCATCATCCTCATATCTGCCCCAGCACCCCTCATCATCTTCATATATCTTCCCCAGCACCCCTCATCATCCTCATATCTGCCCCAGCACCCCTCATCATCTTCATATATCTCCCCCAGCACCCGTCATCATCAACCTTTGTGAGACTCACTCTTTCACACCACATCTCTCTCCCCCTCACCCATACACAATACTCCCCCTCCACATGACACAATACCCCCCTGCAGACCACAAACATCCCATCCCCCTGCAGACCACACACATCCCACCACCCTGCACATCAACCCCCCTGCACCTCACCCCACTACACCTCACCCCCTGCACCTCACCTTCCCCCCCTCCCCTGCACCTTGGTTTCCCCCCTGCACCTCACCCCCCCCCCCTCCCCTGCATCTCACCTTCCCCCCCTCACCTGCATCTCACCTTCCCCCCCTCCCCTGCATCACAGCTTCCCCCCCTCCCCTGCATCTCACCTTCCCCCTCTCCCCCCCATCTCACCTTACTCTCCCCCCTCACCTGCATCTCACCTTCCCCCAATCCCATGCATCTTACCTTACTCTCCCCCCTCACCTCACAGCGGCAGAGCAGGCAGGACAAGCATGCTCACAAGCAGCGGGCACAGGAAGTGCCACACGGATAAAGCGTGCAGTCCTGAGAGCAGGCTCGAGGAGGAGGTGGAGAGCGGGCTTGCGGGGGGGAAAGTGGGCTCGTGGGGGGGAGCAGGTTCGGGAGGGAGGACGGGAAAAGCCACCGCGGGCCGCACAATGAGTGCAGGCGGGCCGCATGCGGCTCGCGTGTTGTGCAGGCCTGCTGTAGAGGGACCCCTTACCACCAAACTGCTTGTATTTACAGCTGTTTGGCCAGACTGAGTACATAGTGTGCTGCCCTGCAAAACGCAACAGAGCAGCCACATAGGTACTACTGAGACACGCTAGAATGAGATGACATTAGTTTAGCTCTCAATCAGGTATACCATAACCTTGTGTCATTGCGCTGTTGCTGCCCACAGGAGGCAGTTTACGAAGCACTTGGACCAGGAGCGAGCCCACACCACTCCAATGAGCAGTCGTCACGAAGGAGGTGACGTGAGACGTACCCTACATACGTTTCACCGTTCGTGGCTTCATCGGGGACAGGTTCCAAGGGTTACAAGTGGGAGTTTTATGGGCAAGCGTTGCTATAGAAACCGAGCGCTTGCAGACGCTCATTGGTACTTAGACTGGCCAATCGGCTCATGTTTGAGAATAACACGCCCCTAATGACGCTTCGTTACTGCTCTATGATATACAACTCATAATCGTGGTATAGAGAAGCTGTATTAAGCACACTGTATAGAGAATGCCAATGTAGAACCCATATTAGTCCAGATAAATAGCCAGTAAATGTTAATTCATGGGTATTGATGTTCCTTAATGTAACTCATACATGGCTAAACTGGTACAATCTCATAGGTAATACTACGTGCCTTCTCTTGCTGACTAAGGCTCCATTGATGAAAGTTGGATACCAGCAATACCTACATAAATAATAGGTTGGGTAATTATATGGTCCATAGCTATCCTTGCACCATAAACCATGTACCACATTGCTGTGTATCAAAGTTGATGAACAAAGCCGAGTCTCTAATAAAAATCCCAATTCATTACCTTGAATAATGAATAATAGTATGGCTGTATGAGAGATGTTGCAGACTGGCTAGTATAGTGGTGTGGACTCTCTCATGACCAGTCTAATACTAAAGATTGCCTCCTGTATTGTAATTTACAGTTGTGTCAATGGACAGAAGGGATTCCTCACCATAAACAGTTGCTTTGGTGTATCCCGTAGTACTAAGGTATAGTGTCAGGTGCTGCCGGTGATACAGGTACCAAATTAACCCGATTAGTGATATGAGTACCAGGTAACCCCAGTGAATCTCTATATCTACAGGTGATGGGGAAAATACCAATGATATTACACATATAGGGTCATACTGCAGATAACGGGTGAACAAAAAGTCCTCGTTCAATCCTTTTGAAGTTAGGGTGGATAGTGTAAAACTCCCACTTGTAGCCCTTGGTACCAGCCCCTGATGAAGCCACAAACGGTGAAACCAACGTAGGGTACGTCTGATGTCACCACCTTCGTGACGTCGGCTCATCGGAGAGGTGTGGGCTTGCTCCTGGTCCGAGTGCTTCGTAGACTGCCTCCGTGGTCAGCAACAGCACTCTGACCCCAGGTTATGCTATACTTGATTATTTTAGCTCTCAATGTCATTTCATTATAGCTTGTTTTATGTTGCTGCTCTGTTGCGTTTTGCAGAGCACCACACGGTGTACTCAGTCTGACCATACAACTGTAAATACAAGCAGTTTGGTGGTAAGGGGTCCCTCTACAGGGTTCCTTCTTACATTACGGGCTGCACCCTAGACATCAACGAGCTTCACTTACTAACCATCAGGTATTTCTGCAATATCCTGTCAATATACCTGATTAGTTTAGCTCTCAATGTCATTTCATTCTAGCGTCTCTCAGTAGTACCTATGTGGCTGCTTTGTTGCGTTTTGCAGGGCAGCACACTGTGTACTCAGTCCCGACCAAACAGCTGTAAATACAAGCAGTTTGGTGGTAAGGGGTCCCTATACAGCAGGCCTGCACAACATACAGCCCGCGGGCCGCATGCAGCCCGCAAGGACTCCCGCTGTGGCCCTGATGGCCCATTTAACCCCCCCCTTCCCTTCCTTTGTAGGGAAGGAGTGCGCTCCAGCGGTGTGACGCACTCCCCCCCCCCCTGCCCCGAGCCCGCTCTAGTATAGGGCTGAAACGCATCCCCCTCCCCCCCGAGCCCGCTCCAGTATGACGCACTAACGCGCTCCCCTCCCTTGAGGTGCTGACGCTCTCCCCCTCTCACTCCCCCCCGAGCTCGCTCCTAACACGCTAACGTGCTTCCCCCTCCGAGCCCGCTCCCGCACCAGCAGTTACAGCACTAAGGCACTGATGCGCTCCCCCCTATTATCAAGGCTGAGGCCTGCCGCCGTCGCTTCTTCCCCCGTCGCCGCAATCAGGTAGGCATGGGGGTGGAGGGGGGTTGATGATGGAGACTGAAAGGGACTGGGAGAAATGAAGGGTGCTGGGGGACATGAAGGGTGCTGGGGGACATGAAGGGTGCTGGGGGAGATGAAGGGTGCTGGGGGACATGAAGGGTGCTGGGGGAGATGAAAGGGACTGGGGGAAATGAAGGGTGCTGGGGGACATGAAGGGTGCTGGGGGAGATGAAGGGTGCTGGGGAGATGAAGGGTGCTGGGGGAGATGAAGGGTGCTGGGGGAGATGAAGGGTGCTGTGGGAGATGAAGGGAGCTGAAGGGTGCT